>NC_060148.1:156401940-156704087 GCF_021461385.2 Schistocerca piceifrons
GGGAACTCGAACGTGCGCTTGCACTGTCCGAGTCCTCTGCTCTGGGGCCAGATGCCATTCACGTTCAGATGCTGGCACACCTTTCTCCGGCGGGCAAAAGCTTCCTTCTTCGTACCTACAATCGCGTCTGGACCGAAGGTCAGGTCCCCATGCGTTGGCGTGACGCCGTCGTTGTTCCTATACCCAAACCCGGGAAGGATAGACACCTTCCTTCTAGTTACCGCCCCATTTCTCTTACAAGCTGTGTCTGTAAGGTGATGGAGCGCATGGTTAACGCTCGGTTAGTTTGGATTCTTGAATCTCGACAGCTACTTACCAATGTTCAATGCGGCTTTCGTCGCCGCCGCTCCGCTGTTGACCCCCTTGTGACCTTGTCGACATTCATCATGAACAACTTTTTGCAAAGGCGCCAAACGGTATCCGTGTTCTTCGATTTGGAGAAGGCTTATGATACCTGTTGGAGAGGAGGTATCCTCCGCACTATGCACAGGTGGGGCCTACGCGGTCGCCTACTGCAGTGCCCGGAGAACATGCCTCCTGGAGCGCTGCCTTCAGTGTTGTCTAGACAGCCTATACTCATGGAGCGTGGCAAATGGCTTCCGGTTCTCTGAAGAGAAGACGGTTTGTATCAACTTTTGGCGATATAAACCGTTCCTTCCGCCATCCTTACATCTTGGTCCCGTTGTTCTCCCATTTGTGGAAACAACTAGGTTTCTAGGGCTCACATTGGACAGGAAACTTTGTTGGTCTCCGCACGTCTCTTATTTGGCGGCCCGTTGTACACGTTCCCTTAATGTCCTCCGAGTTCTTAGTGGTTCATCTTGGGGAGCGGATCGCACTGTCCTGCTTCGCTTGTATCGGTCCATAGTCCGATCGAAGCTGGATTATGGGAGCTTCGTCTACTCGTCTGCTCGGCCATCCCTCTTACGCCGTCTCAACTCCATCCACCATCGGGGTTACGTCTTGCGACCGGAGCCTTCTACACTAGTCCCGTCGAGAGTCTTAATGCTGAAGCTGCCGAATTACCATTGACCTACCGACGCGACGTACTGCTGTCTCGGTATGCCTGCTGGCTGTTGTCAATGCCCGACCACCCCTCTTATCAGTCCCTCTTCGCCGATTCTCTCGACCGTCAGTACGGGTTGTATGTGTCTGCCCTGTGCCCCTGGAGTCCGCTTCCGTCGCCTGCTTCGACAATTGGATTTTGCCCTCCCTACCACTTTCAGAGAGGGTGAGAGCCCGACACCACCTTGGCTCCAGGCTCCGGTTCATATTTATCTCGACCTCAGCTCACTCCCGAAGGAGGGTACTCCGGCTGCAGTGTATTGCTCTCGGTTTGTCGAACTTCGTGCTCAACTTGCCGGTCACACCTTTATTTACACTGATGGCTCCAAAACTGACGATGGTGTCGGCTGTGCCTTTGTCGTCGGGGCCATCACCTTTAAATACCGGCTCCTCGACCAATGTTCCAGCTTTACGGCCGAGCTTTTTGCTCTCCGTCAGACTGTTCAGTATGCCCGCCACCACCGCCATTCATCTTATGTACTCTGCTCTGATTCACTCAGTGCTCTTCAGAGCCTTGGAGCTCCCTATCCGGTCCATCCCTTGGTACAACGGATCCAGCAGTCCCTCCATTCTTTCGCTGATAATGGTTCTCTTGTCAGCTTTCTGTGGGTTCCCGGACATGTAGGAGTGCCTGGGAATGAGGCTGCTGATGCTGCAGCCAAGGCTGCAGTCCTCCTGCCTCAGCCAGCCTCCCATTGTGTCCCGTCATCTGACGTTCGTGGGGTTGTTTGTAAGAGGCTTGTGTCGTTGTGGTGGGATGCTTGGTCATCCCTCCAAGGAAACAAGCTTCGGGCAGTAAAACCACTCCCAACTGCTTGGACGACCTCCTCCCGACCGTCTCGGCGAGAAGAGGTCCTTCTGACCAGGTTGCGGATTGGGCATTGCCAGTTTAGCCATCGCTACCTGCTCTCCGGTGACCCAGCTCCGCAGTGCCCTTGTGGTCAAGCATTAACAGTGCGCCATGTTTTATTGTCGTGTCCCCGCTTTAGTCAATCTCGTGTTGTCCTGTCCCTGCCATCTACTTTACAGGATATTTTAGCTGATGACGCTCGAGCAGCTGCTCGTGTTCTGCGTTTTATACATTTGACTGGCTTGTCCAAAGACATCTAACTTTTTTACTTATTTTATCTGCATCTTTGTACGGACTTCCTGGTCTCCCCCCTCCCCTTGAGTTTTACTAGATTCCATGTGCTCTAACACTTGTGACTGGGCGCTAATGACCTCCGTAGTTGAGCGCCCTTAAACCCCACCAAAAAAAAAAAAACCATCCTGTGACCATGACATCCACCTATGCCGCTGTTACAACACCAGTTCGAACCTCTACCGTGTCGTCACCTACAGTTCGATCTCAGCTCTGTCAGAATTCATCGGCCCCCTTGGTTGTGGGGGGCACTTCACTCCCTGTTGCTCCTGATCCATCTACTTCAGGAGCAACACCACCCCAACCATTGGGGACATCTGTTTCCCCTTCCCAGCTGGAGAAGCGTGAGCCTTTTTCGGCGCCTCTTGCCCGGAAGGAGTCCCTTGGGGCCCTCCCATCCTAGGCTTTGCCCAGTGCCAAAGCAGACACCAGCAAGTATCTCAAACAACCAACGGTCACTGGTCGTAGGGCGTCATGGTCATCTTCAGTCCCTGAGACTGACCCAGTGAGGCCCTCCCAGCCAGAACCACCGAAGGCACAGCATGCAAAGCAGTCCAAGAAAAAGGCTCCCAAGCATCCTGACATTGCGGTGGCACCTGTCCCACCGCCACCTTCTAACTCTGCGTCCGAAGATGAGGTGGAGATTCTGGCATCTGCTGACGACCTGGATCTCGCCAGTCACTCGGACGCAATGGACGGCTGTTGTACAGGTGGTGACTCAGTAGCAGCAGGGGCCCAGGAGGCGTAATCTGCCTCCCCAGTCCCTTCACGCCTTTCTCAGCTATGGACAATATCATTCTCCAGTGGAACTGCAGCGGTTTCTTCCACCATCTAGCTGAGCTCAGACAACTTATCAGCCATCACCCTTTCTTCTGCATTGCTATTCAGGAAACTTGGTTTCCAGCAGTGCGAACGCCCACCCTCCATGGCTATTGGGGTTATTATAAGAACCGGGCAGCTTATGAAAGCGTGTCTGGTGGCGTCTGCATATATGTCCTTAACTGTCTTCACAGCGAGTTTGTACCTATACAAACAGCTTTAGAGGCTGTCGCTGTTCGGGTGTGGACGCCACAGGCTGTTACCGTCTGCAGTCTTTACCTTCCACTGAATGGTGCTGTCACGCAGCATGTCCTGGCTGCTCTGATAGCCCAATTGCCGCCACCTTTCTTATTACTGGGCGACTTCAACGCCCATAACCCTCTGTGGGGTGGGTCAGTGGCGACAGGTCGAGGCGCCACCATTGAGCATTTATTAGCACAGCTCGATCTTTCGTTTTTAAATGATGGCTCCTCCACACACTTTAGCGTGGCGAATGGCACATACTCCGCCATCGACCTTTCGATCTGCAGCCCTAGCCTCTTACCGTCTGTCCAATGGAGAGTGCATGACGACCTGTGTGGTAGTGACCACTTTCCGATCTTTCTGTCACTGCCACAGCGTCAGTCTTCTCTGCGCCCTTGCAGGTGGGCTATGAATAAGGTTGACTGGGACTTGTTCTCCTCCACTGCCGCTATTGAGCCTATCTCTAGTGACGACATTGATGCGGTGGTTCACTCAGTCACCAACAGCATCGTTACTGCCACCGAATCAGCCATTCCCAGTTCTTCTGGGACCCCTCGGCAGCAGACTGTGCCTTGGTGGTCGCCTGAGATCGCTGAGGCGATTAAAGATCGCCGTCGGGCGCTACATTGTCACAAGCGACATCCCTACATTCCTGCATTGAACAACTCATCACCTTCAAACAGCTGCGTGCGCGGGCCCGCCGCCTTATCCGCCAAAGCAAGCAGGAGTGCTGGGAGCGGTATGTGTCCTCCATGTCTCTCCATCGCAGGTCTGGGCCAAGATCCGCCGCCTCTACGGCTATCGGACCCCTGTCAGAATCCCTGCGCTCTCCCTCAATGGAGCAGTTTGTACAGACTTTGACGAAATTGCCAACAGCTTGGCAGAGCAATTTGCTCCTAGTTCCGCTTCTTCCAATTACCCACTGGCCTTCCGCTCCATTAAAGAGTGGATGGAACGTCGGAGCCTTTCTTTTCGTATCCACCATTCTGAATCCTACAGTGCTTTATTCAGTGAGTGGGAATTTCGCAGTGCCCTTGCCGCTTGCCCTGATACTGCTCCTGGGCCAGATTGCATCCACTGTCAGAAGCTGAGACACCTTTCAGTGGACTGCACGCAATGCCTCCTCGACCTTTACAACCGCATTTGGGTCGAGGGTGAGTTTCCGTCGCAATGGCGGGAAAGTATTGTTATCCCCATTCTGAAACCTGCGAAGAACCCTTTGGAAGTGGACAGCTACCATCCGATTAGCCTCACCAATGTTCTTTGCAAGTTGCTTGAACGGATGGTGAGCCGGCGGTTGAACTGGGTACTGGAGTCACGGGGCCTTCTGGCTCCATCTCAGGATGGGTTCCGTAAAGGCCGCTCCGCCGCCGACAAGGTGGTGAGCCTGGAGTTGGCCATCCGTACTGCCTTTGCCCGCCGTCAGCACCTGGTCGCTGTCTTTTTCGACATGCGGAAGGCGTACGATACGACATGGCGCCGTCACATCCTATCTACTCTTCATGTATGGGGTCTTCGGGGCCCTCTGCCGATCTTTATCCGCAATTTTCTGTCGTATCGTACCTTCCGCGTGCAAGTCGCGGCCTCTCGTAGTTCCTCCCGATTCCAGGAGAATGGGGTACCGCAGGGATCTGTCCTCAGTGTCTGCCTGTTTTTAATCGCAATAAATGGGCTTGCTGCAGTGGTGGGAAATTCTGTCTCCACTTCCCTATATGCTGACGACTTCTGCCTTTACTACAGCTCTACTGGCATTGCAGCTGTTGAACGTCAGCTACAGGGCGCTATCCGCAAGGCGCAGTCTTGGGCTGTAGCACATGGCTTTCAGTTTTCGGCTGCCAAGACCCATGTTATGCATTTCTGCCGGCGCCGAACAGTCCATCCTGAGCCGTGGCTTTATCTTGCCGACGAACTCCTTGCTGTGGTGGAGACCCACAGGTTTTTGGGGGTAGTTTTTGATGCTCGGTTGACTTGGCTGTCTCATATTCGGCAGCTTAAACAGGCGTGTTGGATGCATCTAAATGCTCTGAGATGCTTGAGCCACAGCAGCTGGGGCGCCGACTGATCTACCCTGTTACGGCTCTACCAAGTGTTAATCCAGTCTCGTCTGGATTATGGGAGCCTGGCTTATGGCTCAGCATCCCCATCTGTGCTGGGGGTGCTGGACCCAATACTACACAGTGTGATACGCCTTGCCACTGGTGCCTTCCGTACCAGCCCTGTGGACAGCATAATAGGGGAGACAGGTGTCCCTCCACTGCGGTTACGGCGCCAACGTTTGCTGGCCGCTTATGCTGCCCGTGATTTTAGCATGCCCGGGCATCCGCACTACCGTCTCCTGTTCCCGCAATCGGTTGTCCATCTGCCAGAATGTCGGCCCCGGTCAGGTTGTACGATCGCGGTCCGCGTCAAAGAGCTTCTCTCCAGGCTTAGGGTTTTCACTGTTCCACCTCCTTTTCGGACCACTTTGCGTACACCCCCATGGTGTGTTCCTCGCCCTTGCCTTCGGCTCGACTTGGCCCAGGGCCCGAAGGACTCAGTCCCTCCGGAGGCCTTCCGCCGCTGCTTTCTTTCCCTCCTTGCAATGTATCAGGGCTCTGGCATTGTGTACACTGACGGCTCGATGGTTGCTGGTCGTGTCGGTTATGCGCTTACTCTAGGCGACCATTCCAAACAATGTTCATTGCTGGCTGGCTGCAGCGTTTACACTGCTGAGCTGGTCGCCATCTTTCGTACCCTAGAGTATATCTGCTCCTGCTCAGGTGAGTCCTTCGTGATCTGTAGCGATTCCCTGAGCAGTTTACGAGCTCTCATCTGGTGATGGCTATCCAGGAGTCCCTGCATACTCTTGTGCGTTGCGGCCGCTCTGTGGTCTTTGTTTGGACCCCGGGCCATGTTGGGATACCCGGAAATGAAAATGTTGACCGCCTGGCGAAAGAGGCCACCAGTACACCATCTCTGGACATTGGCCTCCCGGAGACAGATTTGCGAGCGTTCCTACGCAGCAAAATTCTGGACCTTTTGGACACTGAATGGCGCGCCCTGCCTTCACGAAACAAACTTCGGGCCATCAAGGAGGCTACCGGTGTGTGGAGCTCCTCCTTGCGGGTCTCTCGCAAGGAGTCTGTTGTCCTCTGCCGGCTGCGCATTGGGCACACATGGATGACGCACGGCCACTTATTGCGACGTGAGGACCCACCTTTATGTCGCTGCGGCTCCGTTTTGACAGTGGTCCACATTTTATTGGACTGTCCACTTTTAGCTGTGCTCAGGCAGTCGTTCGCACTGCCTGACACGCTCCCTGCCTTTTTAACAGATGACTCTGCTATGGCTGACTTAGTTTTACGTTTTATTCGGGCAGGGGTTTTTTACCATTTAACCTAAGTGTTTGTTTTATTTTATTGTTTTGTGTTGATTCTGGCCTTTGGCCTATGATTTTAAACTGATTTTTTAATGTGTTTCTAAGTGGTTGGCTTTTCCTTTTTTATTTCTATGGTCGGCCATCCACCACCACACACTATGTGATTTTAGTTCTTTTTGTCTGGTCTTTGTCTAAGTTTCTCTTGTTCTGTGTCGTCTGTGATCTATTCTGTTAATCGTTTTTATTCTCTGTGGGTGTTTTTAGTATTTGGAAAAAGGGACCGATGACCGTAGCAGTCTTGTCCCTTTAATCCCACAAACCAACCAACCAACTTTGAAAATACGTAACTTAGATTAAACAGTGGTAGACACCTGAGAAATCTATGAAGAAGGTGTGTGACCATAACAGTGATGCTGAGTAGTACATGCAGTTGTGCAGCAAATATCTTAGCTCTGTCAGCTAGAGTGGACATGCAACCTTTGTGGTCTCGGGAGCATAAAATGCAAGAGCTTAATAATGATGCAGAAAAATAGGGCTGACCATTTTGATACTGGCACATGGCCAGCAAGATTCTGTAGTAATTGTGGAATTGGGAGTTTTATTAGGTAATTGCATGAGAAGCTAGAGCAAGCTATCAAGATAGCAAATTAATACTTTGTTGGAGAAGCAGTTCAGTGCGATGCTGCTACATCTGTTACTGGTAGATTCAAACAACACACAAGTGTAACAGAGATCCTTCAGGAACTCAAATGAGAATTCCCAGAGGGAAGATGATGTTCTTTCTAGAAACACTATTGAGAAAATTTAGAGAACTGCCATTTGAAGCTGACTGGTGAACGATTTTGTTGTTTCCAACATACACAGCACATAAAGACTATGAAGGTGAAATTTGAGAAGTCAGGGCTGATTGAGAGGCACATATACAGTATTTTTCACTCATATTTGTGAGTGGAATGGGAACGGAAATCACCAGCAGGGTTATGGGGTACTCTTTGTGATGTGCCATTAAGTGGATAGCGGAGTATAGATGTATGTGGAAATTCTAGGTAAAATAAGTAGCTGACCAATGTAGTAGGAGCAACAATGATATTTTTCATTGTAGTAAATGTACATATACATACATACAAAATAATCTATTACTAGTTCCCTTAATTAGCCGTGCGAGTAGATTAGCACTAGTCACAAACAGCTGGTTGTCACTACACTTCACAGAGATAAATCCCTGTGAGAGCTTCTGCCTTAAGATTTGCAGTGTGGCTCATCCCACATCCATCCATGTCTTCATTTATGGAATGCAATATGTAAATTAAAGAATGAATAAATGAATAACATTCACACCATATCTGTAGCCAGGGCAGAGATTACAGTGTTGAAAGCAAATTTAATTTTCTGAAAAACATTGTGAAACATTCAATAATAGGTGCAACCCATCAACACAAATTAAGATCTACATATTTCACTGAAAGAAGTTATACCTGTATAGGCAATTCCTCAAGGATGTTTAAAATCATCAGATTTCACAAGACTATAACTTTATTTATTACAAAGGTACAGAATTGGGGTCAAATTTTTATTTCTATACATGTCTGCAAAGCCTTTCTTTCCAAAGGAACCATATGATTTTAATGTTGCTCACATTTTGTGTGTGAGTGCACATAAAACATTAAGGTACTTTTCACAGCTATGTTTAGGACCAGATTCGTCATTTACTGATCACAAATATCAAAATCCTTTTCTACACATTTAAGCATCCAGACAATAGACTTGATCCATGTATTTGCAAGCATGTCAGTTTAGGAAACTCATGCTGTTCCCATGTAGCATCATAGTTCATCCAGTGTTATTGGTACACATAGGTGGAGCCTGCCACAAACACCCACTAATAAAAAAGATACCATACTGTGAGATGAAGCAAATTTCATGGTCAGGTCTGCAGACCCTTTAGCTCATCAATGCTGGTTTCAATGCAGTGGTATACCATCCGTATGAAAAATTATATGTCTGATAATTTCCCATCTCTTCGGTTTTTTGACCATCTATGTGTTTTCTAACATTGTCAACTTTCTTCAATTTGCTCCTCTTCAGATTCAGTTCAGTGATAATCTCATCAAACTGTTCATCAAATTACTTACATTTAGTAATAACACCTGATCACTACCAACAACAAACTTCCTGCCCCATATTGCACAGCACTTTACCCTTATTAATGTTGCAGCTACCAGTTGAAGTCATCCCTTGAAGACTCGTTTTATAAGATGGAAAACCAATCAGAAATGGCCTGCTACTAGAAGTAGACACTACTGGTCACACACTAAATGAAACATATGGCATCCAATTCCTTGGTGTCTGCTTGGGTTTCAATTGAAATGGGGTCCACAAATTGGTAAATTGTCAAGTTGATCCCCTCAGCATTACTCACTTACAGGCAATTTCAATGGCATCTTTTGGAGTTTTCACTTGTTTTTGGAATTATGTTCTGGGAAAGCCAAATAGAAATAAATAAAATATTAATGTTATTTGTGAAAGGCAATAGGGAGTTCCATAGTGACATGTAGATGCAAAGTGTTCACATCACATTCCTACTACAAGCTTGTATAGGATAAATACTAATTTGTTCATTGCTGCCATGTCCTATAAGATTATCCTATAGGCTAGGACTGAGAGAAAGCGTGCTGGGAAGCATTTTTGCATGTAGACACTCTGGAGGAACATTCATTAATTGCAGGGCAGAGAGAGATGAGCTTTTTGGTTATCTCATTCTCATGCTGGTGCCTCCTTAATTTATTATCGATCTGAATGCCTAAGAACTTAACTCTTGAAACCTCATCCAGTGTCTGTCATTGATATCTCCTTGTATCTGTAAGTCATTTGAATTTGTTTGGAATTGCATGATGTATGTTTTTGTAAGTATAAAGGTTGAATTTTTGTGCTGTTGCCTGTAAACCAGTTGCAAGCATGTTCCATTATTCTCCTGGCTGTTTCTAGTATGAATGTGTTTGGCCATTATCAGTGTACTAATTATCGGCAAGCATTGCAGATTTTGAAGGCATCTCCAATGGCTTTAGCACAACATTTATGTAGGTCAGCCGTGTGGGACATCATATGTATTGTTTCCCGATTCTGTATTCAGTTTTCCTCCCAAGGTATCATTTATCACTATGACCCAGTTTATTGTTGCTAAGCTAAGATTCAGTTCTTGTAAGTGTAATTCATTTAACATGACAACACTTGTAGTTTCCCCGAGTAAAGGAAGATTAAGGCTTTAATGTGATGCCAATAAGTTTTCTCCACTTCTATGTGCCTTGTACAGTTACAGAATGAAAAAGTCACCCCAGCATTGGGGGACTGCTGTAAATAGTGAAGAAGAACATTTTGTTGATTATTTAAGTCTCTTATTTGTATTCGTTATATATTACAATTAGGTAAATATGCCATGAACCATATACCAACCAAATAATTGCTGGAACATTTTATTGGTAAACTGTGTTTCCTTTCATCACTGTCTAACCAGTATGTATAACGTTCAAAACAATACGTGGTCTGTTAAGCCCAGTGTCTGAATACAGATGTTGCAAACACGGATTGGTATTGTACTTATCTTTTGCAACACAGTTAACTCAATGGATGTGTGCTAAGTCTTCAATGATGAATCATATTGTCTTTAGTTTTCAAGTTTGTAAAGAATTTAATATTTTCTCAAAATGATTCTGATCTATAAGTAAGGTTATGGCTGAGTAAATGGCAGAACATTCTTAATTTCTTGCCGTAAAATGATGTGGCTCTGTTGAGAGGTTAATGTAATCTGTCCACTATTGATTATCATAATATTTGAGGAGTAGTGTTTGGGTCAGCTGTGTTGTGACAGTTAACCAACATAAAAGCTAATTACTCTTGTTGTGAAGTATCGGTTAAAATAATTTTAATGAACAACCCATAGGGTGCATTGAAATATTTTGTAGGTTATCAACTAAATGTGTTTACTTCATTGTAGAAATGACTGAACTACTAAATATCCACCAATTGATGTTGGAAATAATTTGATTTTGTTGTATGATCAGTAGGCCTGGTAGTTGCAGTGGATAGAGATGCAATTATTTCTTAATGGAATACAACAGTATAGTTACTCATTAAATGGTAGTTGAATCGAAAGTACAATTCAGCTGAGGAAAGAGCGATTCCAAGTTTTCTCTTGGGCAATAACATGTTTGAAAAGTGAGTTTCATTCATTGTTATAGTAACAGTTCCTTTTCTAAATGATTGATAATGGGTTCACACAATTGGCTGTGTGGAATTAAAGATAGCTTCTGAAAGAATTTCTTAAAATTATGTTTAAATCAGAAATTATTTGAATTGCACCCTTCCTTTAAAATCCAAATACATAAGGAATATGTTAAATTAGGCATGCAATAATTGAATCTAAAACTTGAAATCTTGAAGATAAAAGTCAAAAACTAATTGCATTTGGGACACCATAGATTCTATACATAGCTCACACAAATAGCATTAGTCATAATGCAATTTTTGATATTAAAAAAAAACTAAAACTATACATAAATCATACGATTTAAATACACGAGTCTTTCGGTTTTTCATTATATTACATTTTCTTCTTAGAAAAAAAAAGATAAAAAAAATTCATCTTGCAACACAGTCATAGGTCCCAATTATAAAGACATAAGTAATATCTGATGCTTTTTAAATGATCATTGGTTAATTTATTAATGTTCAAATTTGTTCAGTTCTAAAAAAAGTGCTGTCACTTTTGCATTTTGTGAAAAAATTGTAGCCTTTGGAATGGGTTTCAAAAACATTACCATAGGTTCTGCATTTTCAGAGATGCCATAGAAATTGTTTTATACCTCTCTCATTTAAAATTTCTACAATGACAAACAGTCCAGGTTTTATCAGATCAATATGCACATTCTTGACAGCATCTGTTGCTATAGTGTCTTCGTCTGCAGCATTTGATCCCCGCAAGAATCATTTTCCACCTCTGAATACCAAGCACATCTTTGATGGGTTGCATCCTTAGTTACAAGAAGATGTTTGGTTTTTTCAAGCTTCATGGTTGTTGTGACAACAATATTATGATACCTTAAGGTAAAAAATAATAATAGTTTTGAATATGAGCAAAAACGTTTGACCTGAATGCGAGTTACACTCACTCAGTTGTCCAGAAACCATCTTCCAGTACCATAAAATATGGTTTTTACTTGAATCTGAGTTTGTGCCATTTATAAAAATCTGTAGCTCAGCCAGCATACCATTTTCTGTGTTTCATCTGGTTCCACACTCCTCTCCTCATTGTACCACAAATAGCATCCATGACGACTTTACCATGTCACGCAGCAAAGAATAACAGTCCATTTCCACTTTAAATACACTCCTGGAAATTGAAATAAGAACACTGTGAATTCATTGTCCCAGGAAGGGGAAACTTTATTGACACATTCCTGGGGTCAGATATGTCACATGATCACACTGACAGAACCACAGGCACATAGACACAGGCAACAGAGCATGCACAATGTCGGCACTAGTACAGTGTATATCCACCTTTCGCAGCAATGCAGGCTGCTATTCTCCCATGGAGACGATCGTAGAGATGCTGGATGTAGCCCTGTGGAACGGCTTGCCATGCCATTTCCACCTGGCGCCTCAGTTGGACCAGCGTTCGTGCTGGACGTGCAGACCGCGTGAGACGACGCTTCATCCAGTCCCAAACATGCTCAATGGGGGACAGATCCGGAGATCTTGCTGGCCAGGGTAGTTGACTTACACCTTCTAGAGCACGTTGGGTGGCACGGGATACATGCGGACGTGCATTGTCCTGTTGGAACAGCAAGTTCCCTTGCCGGTCTAGGAATGGTAGAACTATGGGTTTGATGACAGTTTGGATGTACCGTGCACTATTCAGTGTCCGCTCGACGATCACCAGTGGTGTACGGCCAGTGTAGGAGATCGCTCCC
This sequence comes from Schistocerca piceifrons, assembly GCF_021461385.2. Classification (NCBI taxonomy): domain Eukaryota; kingdom Metazoa; phylum Arthropoda; class Insecta; order Orthoptera; family Acrididae; genus Schistocerca; species Schistocerca piceifrons. The sequence continues at coordinate 156,414,536 of NC_060148.1, forward strand.
CACACCATGATGCCGGGTGTTGGCCCTGTGTGCCTCGGTCGTATGCAGTCCTGATTGTGGCGCTCACCTGCACGTCACCAAACACGCATACGGCCGTCATTGGCACCAAGGCAGAAGCGACTCTCATCGCTGAAGACGACACGTCTCCATTCGTCCCTCCATTCACGCCTGTCGCGACACCACTGGAGGCGGGCTGCACGATGTTGGGACGTGAGCGGAAGACGGCCTAACGGTGTGCGGGACTGTAGCCCAGCTTCATGGAGACGGTTGCGAATGGTCCTCGCCGATACCCCAGGAGCAACAGTGTCCCTAATTTGCTGGGAAGTGGCGGTGCGGTCCCCTACGGCACTGCGTAGGATCCTACGGCCTTGGCGTGCATCTGTGCCTCACTGCGGTCCGGTCCCAGGTCGACGGGCACGTGCACCTTCCGCCGACCACTGGCGACAACATCGATGTACTGTGGAGACCTCACGCCCCACGTGTTGAGCAATTTGGCGGTACGTCCACCCGGCCTCCCGCATGCCCACTATACGCCCTCGCTTAAGGTCCGTCAACTGCACATACGGTTCACGTCCACGCTGTCGCGGCATGCTACCAGTGTTAAAGACTGCGATGGAGCTCCGTATGCCACGGCAAACTGGCTGACACTGACGGCGGCGGTGCCCAAATGCTGCGCAGCTAGCGCCATTCGACAGCCAACACCGCGGTTCCTGGTGTGTCCGCTGTGCCGTGCGTGTGATCATTGCTTGTACAGCCCTCTCGCAGTGTCCGGAGCAAGTATGGTGGGTCTGACACACCGGTGTCAATGTGTTCTTTTTTCCATTTCCAGGAGTGTACTTTTGAACACAAACTGGATAATGTGTACTTTTTTTTTTTTTTTTTTCAAATATAGAAGAAGTACAGCCATCTCAAACGAATTGTCAAATTTTGTTACATGTGAAATCTTCTTATTTACATCAGGTATTATTTATATGAGAACACAGCAACAGAAACTGTTTCATGTGTTAGATCTCATTAGTGATGATGGCATGATAAAATGTTCCTGCAGCATCCAGGCACAACCTGCAAAGCCTGTACTTATTTATGTTATGAATGAACACTTTGACTTTGGTCTTCGTTGATCATAGATACACTATCTACAAAGTCAGTCTGTAGATCTCCAGATTTGAGAAATCCATTTTGCACATATCCCCAATTCAGCAGATTGTGAGTTTTCTATGAAGCAGTGAAATGTTAAATATAAAATTTCCTTATAAATTTCTGACACTACGTCAGTGATGCTACCATTAACTTCTGCATATTTGTGTTGCTTGTCAACATCAACCCATTTTTTTCCATTTTACTTGTTTGTTAGTCAACTTCATTCTTTAATGTGGAGTGAAGTTTAGGAGTTACAGTTTTTACACTTTATACATGAATTCGTAGTACACATGAATTATCGGTAGACTACATATTCCAGTAACTCCTTATCTCATAAAAAAATGCTCTTTTCAGTACATTCACCAGATAATAAGATTTGGCATGATACCATCATACATACATTGAGGTGTATTCAAAATGAACAAAATGTGTAATAAATGAAAGTATATTTTATTTGTCCTATTTCTGTATCTGCCTAAAATTGCTTATAAGCTCCCTGAGCTGAAAATACCATGTAGTACTTTTTGCAAAACTCTGTGCATCATTGTCTTCTGACCTTTAAATAATCTGTCAGGTGCTTGACAGATTGTCATCTCTGTTGTAAAAAAAATCAACTGTTTGCTTCTTTTTTTTCTGAAACCTTGTTATCCAGTTTGTGTTGTTAATGTGTGCTTAAACATTATGGAAGTTGTTCCACTGGAACAATTAATTTGTTTGTTACTGCATATTTCCATGTTGGGCTCTCTGGATGTAGTTATTTCAATCTTTTCACTGCTTTTCCTAAAGTTTATGGGGATTAGTATGAATGTAAATAGGGTTCTGATGATTACACTCCAGTGACATGAGTGGTTGTGCATTTACATTACTTGTACATACTCTTCACAACTTTTTTTCCTCTTTACCTTTATTTTAAATCTAGACATTTGCGAAGTTGTTCTCTTCCCTTTCTTCTGGAGTCTTTTGATATTTGCTTGTCTTTTTCTCTACACTGAACCAATTGTAATTGATTTGCTTACAGTTTTGCAAAATTTCTCTCTCTCTCTCTCTCTCTCTCTCTCTCTCTCTCTCTCTCTCTCTCTCTCTCTCAAATTTACTATCCATTATCTTTAACAGAAAGCAAGTAATAATAATGTGTAACAATGCACCAGCCTTCATATACAGATGTATTACTATGTAAATTATTCAGTAAATAATTCCGCCATAAATTCTTTGCTTTACAGCACATCTTTTTTAAATTGTTTAGGTTAAAGTTACCTAACAAAAAATTTAAACATACTTCCTGACCTACCTTCTGTGTAGTAAGAATCCTTGATGTTAAATTCTTCTTTGGATATCATAACTTAATCAGTATTTTTAGTTCCATATCTGGCAGCAAACATGATGAATTTAAACTTAAAATGCCTCTAACACTGTAGCCAAACAAAATGTATTTTGTAACATGGTCTACGCAGTTGAAATCAGCACACAGGAATTGTCATACTGATCAGTACATCAGGTATGTAATGTGAAGACAAAGATTCTTCATATCATTGTAACCTCTACTTGTAACTTTCAAAAAAAAGATGTGGGAAATTATTTACATTTTTGCTCTCCAGACAGGAAAATAGATACTACAGATAAACCTTGATGCAAAAACACAGATAAGGTTCAGAAAATTATATTTTACTCTCGTGTTCACATTTTGGATTGGCTCAAAACTACAAATTTGTCAGACAAAATAGCTGGTCTTCACTTAACTTCAGGAGTTGAAATAGCTAGTACTGACAATACATGCACACAAAGGTACAAGGAACTTCTCTAGCTTTTGGAATTATTATTTCCTTCATCTGGAAAGAGTTAGTAACAGATACAGGAAGGTTAGGAAAGAAGGGCAGGTCACTGAGACCTAAAGTGTGTTACTCACAAGGAAACATCACCAATTTGACTTTATATTTTATACAGAACAAAAGCATACAATGTTTTATGGACTACGACACACTTTTTTCTTAAAAAAAAATTCTTACATCATTCAGGTGTGTCTTATACTCAAAATTAATTTTAAAATGTCCTGTGTTTGATTTAAAATTCCTGCAAGGCTTAAAGAAGGCCATATATTCAATGCTGTGGGAAACCTATAACTATCTGGCAACACGATTCAACTGGCAGCAGCAGTGCACCGATGCAATGAATGTGAGCTGTAGAGCTTAACAAGCTTGTTAACACTGTCTCCCTCCTGCTCCGCCATCACAAACCTAGAACACTGTCAAGCCTATGATGTATCACAGCAGTCTACAGTGCCAGTGAACTTAAACTGAAAGTGATTTGTATTATTGATAACAGAAGAGTATTTTCTTTAGTAGTTTATTTAAAAAAAATAGGGGTTTCATATGATGTGGGCTATAAATTGAAGATAATAACATATGCAGACCAATATAGAAACAGAGCAGCTGAGTGGCATTTTGGTCCTCCTCCAACAGAAAGAGCCATTCGTGATTGGCTTGCCAGTAAGGAAGAACTGAAAAAATGAGTAAGACTACATGTGCCAATTGAGGACTGAATGCAAAATGGCCTAAACTAATCTTATATCCAGAATTATAGCAACAAACTACTACTTCCCCATCCTGTGTTTCATTCACAATACAATCCTACAAACTGTAACCAGAAGTCCGTATGATCGTGTTCTGCATGGAAGATGGCATTCCGGTCAACTGACAACTTTGCCAATGATGTCAGGGGACGTATGAAATGAGGTAGTGTTTGTTGGGTAACCTCACATTCACAATCACCATTTACACAGCTACAGACAGTGCAGTTTGACACAGAGAAAATGCCTACTAGACTTGGCATTGGAGGGCCATAGAAAGAAAGGAAGCAGGATAGTCAAAAATTGATGTGGCCTGATGGCTTAGTGTGAATTGTGCTGTTGTTTCTTGGATGTAATGACAGTTCATAGAGACTGAAACTGTATCCCAAAGTCCAGGGCAGGGTTGACCACATGTGACAGGACTGTTATTTTGCTGCAAGATCACAACAGACTGCCTTTGTACTGCACGGCAGCTGGCAAATAAGCCTGCAGCATCCGCTGGATGTGTTGTATCAAGGTAAACTGTGTGCAGATGGCTTTGGCAGAGTGGCCTTTATTGTTGGAGACCTGCTGTATGTCTACCTCTGACACATCTTCATAGAAGGCAATGTCAAGAGTGAGCAGGCAGCTTGCTTGTGACTAAGAGCAGCCTGCCCTGTCTTGTGTTTGAATGGTGGACTCCATGCTGCATTCCAGGATGTCACTGTGGGTGTCACAGGTGTGTGGTGTTGGCTGTGATAGTGGGACAAGTATCATACAAACTGCTTAGTAATTCTACACTTCAGATTGTTTGTTTAGTGTTTAAGGCATGTATTGGAATACTAATCTGGTGGCAAGTGATGAAAAACTTCCGTCTTTCCACTAGCATATTGCAGCATTGGCTGTTGCTATACTATGCCCAGCTGGCTCTGCTTTGCAAAGCAAGTTGGCCATGTTTTGCTTTTCAATGCATAACACTGTCACCCATGTGCAGCTGGCTGTTCTTCTGCTCTAGCATATTTTTTGACCAATTATGGTCAATACGCTACATTGACCTTTTTATCAAGACTCTGTCTCTCGGATTGACCAAAGTATACTACCCATTAAACCAGAGTTACTGGCGACAAGTATTTCCGGCCTTATTTCGCCACTTATGTATTGCCCTAACAATTAGTTACCTTAACCCTTTCACTGAATCTCATAAATTTCCATAGGGCCCCTTGCCCTGCACCTTGACTCAAACACCATGGTACTAATTTCATTACTGTGCTTCTTGCACAATTTTTTCCAACTCTATACGTCTCACTTAAAAGCGTAAATAAATCGATTATTCTTCATACTATATCACTGTGCATTCTGCTGCTTTTATGCGTGGGTTATCCAATGCAGTGGAACCTGAACTATGGCTGGGTCCGAACTCGGTCATGTTCTTTGTCTTTTGTGTACCAGAACTACTCCAGGCTCAGCAGAACAAGTGCCGCTGCAGTGGTTGGTATGACAGTGGTGAGTGTTGTCTCATTCTGATGCTGATTTTCACAATATGAATTTACATGTTGCAATAACGTTTCCAGGGAGATTGGTCCCTCCTGCCAGTTCAGAAGTGTGTTTACAGATTACATTAGTTCTGGCCCTAGAGTTTGATTTAAGCTAGGTGGTTTGCAGCAAGTGGCACTTCCATGGGCTCTTCTGGTCAGTACAAATGTGGCTGGGAAATGCTCAAGTGAGTTATCCCTGCAATCATGATGGACAGGCAGAAAGTAGGCCCCATTACTTTGGACGCTGTTCCATTTAATAAGAAAGCATTCACCTTTCATTCTACCCTCGTTGCTGATGTACCCCTCCACTTCTTGTAACAACTAGCTGCTACTACCATCTTGACAAAGCCCATGTGCCTCGACATGCTGAAAGTACAATTCTGGCTTGACCACTTTTTAATTCTATTCTCTTTCCCCTTTCTCCCATTATCAATTTCACTGCACAGGAATCCTGCCCCCATATGCAGACAGGCTATGATTTTCTCTTGGTGGCATTTTTGTAACTTTGCTTCCTCCATTTTTACATATCTTCCTTCATCTTTTGCAGTTAATGACAGTCGCCGAGTTTTTACTCTTACAAATTTCTTCAGTGTTCCCCTCGTGACGAGTTATGCATGAATTATGTAGCACTCATGATGTTCTTGTTTCCCTGCTACTGTTACAAAAATGGAAATAGAAACTTTTCTTCTATCAGTTCTCAATGATGCTGTGGCTACTCCAAATTAAAGGGCATGCCTTTGTGCTCAGGTTCTGAAACCAACCTCAACTTCGGCGATAGTTCCTTCTGTACTTTCCTTAGACCCTTTAAATACTTCCCTTCTTGCAACAAATTTACCCCTAGCTGGAACACTATCTTCTACGGACTGCAACCATTTTAATAACTACTTCCCTCTCTAAGACTTCTACTTGGATTTGTAGTTCTTCGATATTCTGAGTAATATGTAATGCTGCTGGTTTTCTACTTCAGCTATCTGCATTCCCATGCTTCTTCTCAGTTTTATGAATAAGTTCAAAATCAAATTCGCGTAGCCTTGCTGCCCATCATGTCAACCTATTGGGAAGGATTCTTTAACTCCAACAACTATTTTAATGCCATATGATCTGTTATTACTCTGAATGTTTTACTGTACAGATAAAATTTGAAGTATGAAAGTCCATAAATAAGGTTAACTTCCCATTCTCCATTGTGGAATAATTTCATTCTTCAGAATTCAGTTGCCTTGAGCGTAAGCTACTGGATCTACATCTACATCTACATTGATACTCCGCAAGCCACCCAACGGTGTGTGGCGGAGGGCACTTTACGTGCCACTGTCATTACCTCCCTTTCCTGTTCCAGTCGCGTATGGTTCGCAGGAAGAACGACTGTCTGAAAGCCTCCGTGCACGCTCTAATCTCTCTAATTTTACATTCGTGATCTCCTCGCGAGGTATAAGTAGGGGGAAGCAATATATTCGATACCTCATCCAGAAACGCACCCTCTCGAAACCTGGCGAGCAAGCTACACCGCGATGCAGAGCGCCTCTCTTGCAGAGTCTGCCTCTTGAGTTTATTAAACATCTCCGTAACGCTATCACGGTTACCAAATAACCCTGTGACGAAACGTGCCGCTCTTCTTTGGATCTTCTCTATCTCCTCCATCAGACCGATCTGGTACGGATCCCACACTGATGAGCAATACTCAAGTATAGGTCGAACGAGTGTTTTGTAAGCCACCTCCTTTGTTGATGGACTACATTTTCTAAGCACTCTCCCAATGAATCTCAACCTGGTACCCGCCTTACCAACAATTAATTTTATATGATCATTCCACTTCAAATCGTTCCGCACGCATACTCCCAGATATTTTACAGAAGTAACTGCTACCAGTGTTTGTTTCGCTATCATATAATCATACAATAAAGGATCCTTCTTTCTATTTATTTGCAATACATTACATTTGTCTATGTTAAGGGTCAGTTGCCACTCCCTGCACCAAGTGCCTATCCGCTGCAGATCTTCCTGCATTTCGCTACAATTTTCTAATGCTGCAACTTCTCTGTATACTACAGCATCATCCGCAAAAAGCCGCATGGAACTTCCGACACTATCTACTAGGTCATTTATATATATTGTGAAAAGCAATGGTCCCATAACACTCCCGTGTGGCACGCCAGAGGTTACTTTAACGTGTGTAGACGTCTCTCCATTGATGACAACATGCTGTGTTCTGTTTGCTAAAAACTCTTCAATCCAGCCACACAGCTGGTCTGATATTCCGTAGGCTCTTACTTTGTTTATCAGGCGACAGTGCGGAACTGTATCGAACGCCTTCCGGAAGTCAAGAAAAATAGCATCTACCTGGGAGCCTGTATCTAATATTTTCTGGGTCTCATGAACAAATAAGGCGAGTTGGGTCTCACACGATCGCTGTTTCCGGAATCCATGTTGATTCCTACAAAGTAGATTCTGGGTTTCCAGAAATGACATGATACGCGAGCAAAAAACATGTTCTAAAATTCTACAAGAGATCAACGTAAGAGATATAGGTCTATAGTTTTGCGCATCTGCTCGACGACCCTTCTTGAAGACTGGGACTATCTGTGCTCTTTTCCAATCATTTGGAACCCTCCGTTCCTCTAGAGACTTGCGGTGCACGGCTGTTAGAAGGGGGGCAAGTTCTTTCGCGTACTCTGTGTAGAATCGAATTGGTATCCCATCAGGTCCAGTGGACTTTCCTCTATTGAGTGATTCCAGTTGCTTTTCTATTCCTTGGACACTTATTTCAATGTCAGCCATTTTTTCGTTTGTGTGAGGATTTAGAGAAGGAACTGCAGTGCGGTCTTCCTCTGTGAAACAGCTTTGGAAAAAGGTGTTTAGTATTTCAGCTTTACGCGTGTCATCCTCTGTTTCAATGCCATCATCATCCCGGAGTGTCTGGATATACTGTTTCGAGCCACTTACTGATTTAACGTAAGACCAGAACTTCCTAGGATTTTCTGTCAAGTCGGTACATAGAATTTTACTTTCGAATTCACTGAACGCTTCACGCATAGCCCTCCTTATGCTAACTTTGACATCGTTTAGCTTCTGTTTGTCTGAGAGGTTTTGGCTGCGTTTAAACTTGCAGTGAAGCTCTCTTTGCTTTCGCAGTAGTTTCCTAACTTTGTTGTTGTACCACGGTGGGTTTTTCCCGTCCCTCACAGTTTTACTCGGCACGTACCTGTCTAAAACGCATTTTACGATTGCCTTGAACTTTTTCCATAAACACTCAACATTGTCAGTGTCGGAACAGAAATTTTCGTTTTGATCTGTTAGGTAGTCTGAAATCTGCCTTCTATTACTCTTGCTAAACAGATAAACCTTCCTCCCTTTTTTTTATATTCCTATTAACTTCCATATTCAGGGATGCTGCAACGGCCTTATGATCACTGATTCCCTGTTCTGTACATACAGAGTCGAAAAGTTCGGGTCTGTTTGTTATCAGTAGGTCCAAGATGTTATCTCCACGAGTCGGTTCTCTGTTTGATTGCTCAAGGTAATTTTCGGATAGTGCACTCAGTATAATGTCACTCGATGCTCTGTCCCTACCACCGGTCCTAAACATCTGATTGTCCCAGTCTATATCTGGTAAATTGAAATCTCCACCTAAGACTATAACATGCTGAGAAAATTTATGTGAAATGCATTCCAAATTTTCTCTCAGTTGTTCTGCCACTAATGCTGCTGAGTCGGGAGGTCGGTAAAAGGAGCCAATTATTAACCTAGTTTGGTTGTTTAGTGTAACCTCCACCCATAATAATTCACAGGAACGATCCACTTCTACTTCACTACAGGATAAACTACTACTAACAGCGACGAACACTCCACCACCGGTTGCATGCAATCTATCCTTTCTAAACACTGTCTGTACCTTTGTAAAACTTTCGGCAGAATTTATCTCTGGCTTAAGCCAGCTTTCTGTACCTATAACGATTTCAGCTTCGGTGCTTTCTATCAGCGCTTGAAGTTCCGGTACTTTACCAATGCAGCTTCGACAGTTGACAATTACAATACCGATTGCTGCTTGGTCCCCGCATGTCCTGACTTTGCCCCACACCCGTTGAGGCTGTTGCCCTTTCTGTACTTGCCCAAGGCCATCTAACCTAAAAAACCGCCCAGCCCACGCCACACAACCCCTGCTACCCGTGTAGCCGCATGTTGCGTGTAGTGGACTCCTGACCTATCCAGCGGAACCCGAAACCCCACCACCCTATGGCGCAAGTCAAGGAATCTGCAGCCCACACGGTCGCAGAACCGTCTCAGCCTCTGATTCAGACCCTCCACTCGGCTCTGTACCAAAGGTCCGCAGTCAGTCCTGTCGACGATGCTGCAGATGTTGAGCTCTGCTTTCATCCCGCTAGCGAGGCTGGCAGTCTTCACCAAATCAGATAGCCGCCGGAAGCCAGAGAGGATTTCCTCCGATCCATAGCGACACACATCATTGGTGCCGACATGAGCGACCACCTGCAGATGGGTGCATCCTGTACCCTTCATGGCGTCCGGAAGGACCCTTTCCACATCTGGAATGACTCCCCCCGGTATGCACACGGAGTGCACATTGGTTTTCTTCCCCTCTCTTGCTGCCATTTCCCTAAGGGGCCCCATTACGCGCCTGACGTTGGAGCTCCCAACTACCAGTAAGCCCACTCTCTGCAACTGCCCGGATCTTGCAGACTGAGGGGCAACCTCTGGAACAGGACAAGCAGCCATGTCAGGCCGAAGATCAGTATCAGCCTGAGACAGAGCCTGAAACCGGTTCGTCAGACAAACTGAAGAGGCTTTCCGTTCAGCCCTCCGGAATGTCTTTCGCCCCCTGCCACACCTTGAAACGACCTCCCACTCTACCACAGGTGAGGGATCAGCCTCAATGCGGGCAGTATCCCGGGCAACCACAGTCATAGTCCGATCAGGGGATGCGTGGGACGAGCTGGCCGTCCCCGACAAACCCCCATCCGGACCCCCACAGTGATGCCCATTGGCAACAGCCTCAAGCTGTGTGACCGAAGCCAACACTGCGTGAAGCTGGGAGCGAAGGGATGCCAACTCAGCCTGCATCCGAACACAGCAGTTGCAGTCCATATCCATACTAAAAACTGTTTTGCAAAGAACGTCTGAACTAATCTACAGAGAGCGCAAACAAATCGATAAAATTTAAACGATTATTAAAATACAAGATTGCCTAGTAAATGCAGTAATGCTGCTACTTGCGCACTGCTGACATTGCTCGGCGGCGGAAGGAGACTAAGCGAAATTACACTATTCAGGTACTAAAACGCGATGCTACACTCTCAAATACTATAATACGCCCGAAATTTATGAATTAAACAATGCAAGTACCAAAAACACGCAAAGAAATTAAGAATTAAACTATGTAACAAATGAGTGAGCTAGGAGTATACAACTTGCTGCTCAGCTGCTTATCCAACGGCGGCAGGGAGCACACTGACTGTGACCAACCGACACTGGCCGTTCAAAACAAAAACAGTAGACAAACGACTACGCGAATTTACACTATTCAGGTACTAAAACGCGATGCTATAACTCTCAAATACTATAATACGCCCGAAATTTATGAATTAAACAATGCAAGTACCAAAAACACGCAAAGAAATTAAGAATTAAACTATGTAACAAACGAGTGAGCTAGCAGTATACGACTTGCTGCTCAGCTGCTTATCCAACGGTGGCAGGGATGTTCTACACATTCTACCTCTTCTGATAAGAGACAGGCTGGTGCATGAGTTTACGCATCACATAATAAAACAAATTCTGTATTAAAATCTGGAAATGCTACAATTGGACTCAATGTTTAAGCTTCTTTTAGCTCCTCAAAAGCATGGCGGCACTGTTCTGACCACACAAATGTAGTACCCTTCTTAACTTCAGCATACTGCCCCAATGCACAGGTATGTCCATTGATTTTCCTTATCCTATCTGCAAATTCTTCCACAGTTTCTTTATTTCTCTTAGTTATTGCTGTGAATTGTTCCCTATAGTGTCTGGCACTATTTTGATCCATATATCTTAGAATTAACCCTTCTTTAAATTGTACGAATATTGTGGCTCCCTTCACAGCCCCTGTATACCCTAAATATGTTTTTACTTCCTTTGTTAGTATCAGTATTGTAACAGTCAATAATACTTCATTAGACCAACTGTGCATCTGAGCCAGATATTGAAGGTGAAGATATGCTCATTGTTGGTTGTTTTACCAGGACAAGGACCAATTAAACTTTTGTCTGACAAATTTACACTGTGTTGAATGATCGTGATCCTGTCAACCCACAAAGTTCCTTATTTTCTGCTGGTAATTCTGTTACCTTCTTGAACAATATGCATACTACTACTGATTGTGGTACATATTGTGTCTCTGGTTCTATTCAAGCTTTGTCCTTGACAACACTCACTTCGAGAACTAACATTCACAAGACAAGAAGACAAAATACATTAACTTAATTCTTACGTGTAATTATGAGCCATATTGTCTCCCAGCACTGCCTAGCCATATGGCCCAAATGATTACATGTGTAACATTTTCCTAGAAGTGATTTCATACATTGCACTTATGACCCTTGAGGTTACACTGTGCACATCTAACAGTCACTAACTAGTCCTACCTTCCATTACCTCTAAGAGTAGAAAAATCCACTGGTTCTCTATTGGCAATAAAATCTACGTTATAAAATTCACGACTGTCAGATGGCTTTTCTATGACCAAAATATAAGGATTTTCTTTTTCTTTAATTCACTGTAACATAGGGTGTAAGTTCAAACATTGCTCTAAGAAGTGATGGCAAAGTTCTGACATCAATGTTGCATGACCCTTGGATTGTCACATGTGGAGGGTGAAATGAGGTGTCAGGGCGACTGTAGATATGTTTAATTACTTTCTTTTTTCCAGCCCTCAGCTGTAGTAAATCAGGAACAGTTTGGTAGAGGCTCCCAGTTGCTTCTTAAGAAGTGGCCGTGCGGTTAAAGGCGCTGCAGTCTGGAACCGCAAGACCGCTACGGTCGCAGGTTCGAATCCTGCCTCTGGCATGGATGTTTGTGATGTCCTTAGGTTAGTTAGGTTTAACTAGTTCTAAGTTCTAGGGGACTAATGACCTCAGCAGTTGAGTCCCATAGTGCTCAGAGCCATTTGAACCATTTTTTGCTTCTTAAGTGAAATAGTAGGCATCTGTCATTGCTGACAGGTCAAGGAACAAGGCTGAATATGGGGTCACTCAGTGTTGCTGTCAGCAGTCACTCTGGCTGCGACAGCGATGCAGCTGATGATGGCCGTAAACTTCCTCCAGTGAGCAGCCAGCTCCCTTGTGCCTCACAGCAGGCTACCCTGTGTAGTGGTCAAACGGCAGACCCCATAGTGCATTCTAGGATGTCACTCTGGGTGTCACTGGCTTGTGGGTGTTGTTCGCTCTGATATTGAGACAAGAATTATTTAGTACACAAATAGCTGAATGTTTATTCGTTCCAGACTATGTTCATATAGGGCTTCAGGCAAATACACTCCTGGAAATGGAAAAAAGAACACATTGACACCGGTGTGTCAGACCCACCATACTTGCTCCGGACACTGCGAGAGGGCTGTACAAGCAATGATCACACGCACGGCACAGCGGACACACCAGGAACCGCGGTGTTGGCCGTCGAATGGCGCTAGCTGCGCAGCATTTAAGCACCGCCGCCGTCACTGTCAGCCAGTTTGCCGTGGCATACGGAGCTCCATCGCAGTCTTTAACACTGGTAGCATGCCGCGACAGCGTGGACGTGAACCGTATGTGCAGTTGACGGACTTTGAGCGAGGGCGTATAGTGGGCATGCGGGAGGCCGGGTGGACGTACCGCCGAATTGCTCAACACGTGGGGCGTGAGGTCTCCACAGTACATCGATGTTGTCGCCAGTGGTCGACGGAAGGTGCACGTGCCCGTCGACCTGGGACCGGACCCCAGCGACGCACGGATCCACGCCAAGACCGTAGGATCCTACGCAGTGCCGTAGGGGACCGCACCGCCACTTCCCAGCAAATTAGGGACACTGTTGCTCCTGGGGTATCGGCGAGGACCATTCGCAACCGTCTCCATGAAGCTGGGCTACGGTCCCGCACACCGTTAGGCCGTCTTCCGCTCACGCCCCAACATCGTGCAGCCCGCCTCCAGTGGTGTCGCGACAGGCGTGAATGGAGGGACGAATGGAGACGTGTCGTCTTCAGCGATGAGAGTCGCTTCTGCCTTGGTGCCAATGATCGTCGTATGCGTGTTTGGCGCCGTGCAGGTGAGCGCCACAATCAGGACTGCATACGACCGAGGCACACAGGGCCAACACCCGGCATCATGGTGTGGGGAGCGATCACCTACACTGGCCGTACACCACTGGTGATCGTCGAGGGGACACTGAATAGTGCAAGGTACATCCAAACCGTCATCGAACCCATCGTTCTACCATTCCTAGACCGGCAAGGGAACTTGCTGTTCCAACAGGACAATGCACGTCCGCATGTATCCCGTGCCACCCAACGTGCTCTAGAAGGTGTAAGTCAACTACCCTGGCCAGCAAGATCTCCGGATCTGTCCCCCATTGAGCATGTTTGGGACTGGATGAAGCGTCGTCTCACGCGGTCTGCACGTCCAGCACGAACGCTGGTCCAACTGAGGCGCCAGGTGGAAATGGCATGGCAAGCCGTTCCACAGGACTACATCCAGCATCTCTACGATCATCTCCATGGGAGAAAAGCAGCCTGCATTGCTGCGAAAGGTGGATATACACTGTACTAGTGCCGACATTGTGCATGCTCTGTTGCCTGTGTCTATGTGCCTGTGGTTCTGTCAGTGTGATCATGTGATGTATCTGACCCCAGGAATGTGTCAATAAAGTTTCCCCTTCCTGGGACAATGAATTCACGGTGTTCTTATTTCAATTTCCAGGAGTGTATTTTAAACACGACTGGTGGCAGGTGAGGAAAGGCTCCCGACCTTCTGCTAATGCACTCCAGCATTGGCTGTTGCTGTATCACGCCCAACTGACTCAGCTTCGCAACACCAGTTGGTTGTGTATTGCTTTGCAGCATGTAATACTCCCACCCACCTGCAGCTGGCACTGTTGCAGCTCACTTCTGCTCTGGCGTATTTTCTGTCCAAAATCAGTTGACATGCTACAGACGAAACCCAACAAGGACTTGCACCAGAGAGAGCATTGAAAGGACCTACAATCACACCAGTGTGTCACTGGAAAAAAGTTGTTGTCTACTTTAAGAGAAGACATTTTGGTCAAATCTTTCAAAAAGTACTGCATAGGTAACGCTCTGGTGGGCAGTGAAGACCATCTCTTATATGAAGAAGACAGTCGTTATGAAGGAGAAGTTCAATTTTGATATTCAGGGGCCTTTAGGTCAGTGCAGTTCTATACACAGAATTGTTGTTAGCCTGGCTTTGCAATCTAATATTACAAATTGTAAAAATGTTACTTTTTAAAAAGTGCTTAAGTATGAATGTGTACCCTGTAGCCTGCAGCATCTTATAGTCTGTAAAATATACTGAGGACCCTCACTGATCGTAATTATCCTCCCAGCCTTCTACAAAATTAAATATATCATGCTTTATCTTTCCAGTCTCACATTGTATGGCCACAGAGGATCATTCCCCATGTAACTCAGTACCACCCAGGACTGGAGCAACTGAATTACATTCCCCACTAGGGTTTTGACTACCTCTTGTCTTGCCCTGAAGTGAGAAATGTTCTGGCCACTATCCTTCCCATACACACCACAGTGGTATTCCACCATCCACCAAACCTACACAATCTACTCACCCATCCCTACACAACCCCTGCTTCCAACCCCGTACCTCATGGCTCATACCCCTGTAATAGATGTAGATGCAAGACCTGTCCCATACATACTCCCACCACCATCACAAACATCACCTATCCCACCAAAGACAGGGCTATCTGTGAAACTAGTCATGTTATCTACAAGCTAAGCTGCAACCACTGTGCTGCATTCTATGTGGGCATGGCACCTGACAAGCCATCTGTCTGCGTGAATGGCCAGCGAAAAAAGTGGACCACCTGGTTACTGAGAATGCTGCTATTCATGACATCCTTTGTTTCAGTGACTGCTTGAAAGTCTGTGCCATATGGATCCTTCACACCAACACCAGCTTTTCTGAATTGTGCAGGGAGAACTTCCCCTACATTCACGTAACCCTTTTAGCCTAAACATTCATTAGTCATTGTCCTCACCCATTCAGCCTCCTGTTCCATTCCAGCACCATGCAGCCCTCATCATTCCACCATTGCACCCAGTCTTTTTACTTGTCTCCTTTGCTGGTTCCCCCCTTCCCACCTCTCCCCTGCCCACTGTCTAATTGCCTGACAGCACGTAGCTGCCCTACCCTCTTTTCACCTCATCCTTGCATGCTCCCCAGCAGCATTGCACTGTAAGTCACCACTACCCAACTATCCCTCCCCACTCCAGCCTCCTTGTTACCCCTGCCCAGTCACCACTCTCATCATGCAGTGGTGCTGCTACTCACAGTGTGGCTAAAGTTGCCGAGACTGCAGTCGTGTGTGTGTATGTCATCTATTTTTGATGAAAGGCTTATGGGCCAAAAGTTTTATTTGTCACACTCTTTTTGTTGTTCCTATCTGCAACTTAGCATCTCTGCAATATGGAAAATGTCAACTTTGCTTCCCCCTGCAGGTCTGGGGGCTAGAATAGGCTTAAGGTATACCTGCCTGTCGTAAGACGTGACTAAAAGGAGTCTTTCACTCTTCGACCCTATAACTTCAGGTCCCATTTTATGGTTTGACCTGCCACTTTCCAAATTCTACAGAAGTGCGGGCCATATGGGGAAGGATGCCTTATGTGGTGCATGAGTTATCCATAGTTCCCCTAGATTGGATGTCCTGAGCCTATTGTCTTGGCTTTGCATCTCCACCTGCAATTCAACTATTTGGATGAGCACACTTTGTGGGGTATGTCATCTTCTTCCATTTTCTCCTGTACTCTTTCACCCTCATGGCAGTTTGGATTTCTCTGCACCCAATATCCAGCACGGTAGCCAGTACGTTGTGGTGGGGCAATCATGTACCCATTTGGTGGTAGTCCCCTGACAACACAGGGATCGCACTGCTGATGCCTGAGCTGTAAACTACCCATGTATGCCAAGGAGTAGATGCCTGTCTTCCTGGGGCATCAGCACTCCTGGCAATGGCCAGCATGCCATGTGGCCTTTGCTGTCGCTGGGTGGCACCCGTGGGGAGAGCCCATGATCGGAATGGGTGGCATCAGGACAGATGACCCACAATGAATGAAGTCATCCCTTGCTGGTGACTAAGACACCAGCTGTCTCCAAGAAGGCAAGATCGAGTACAAAGCTGACAGATATGATCCTAAATCTTTTCCCTCCCTTGCTACACCATGGGAGAAACATAGGGCTACAGAAAGAAGATAGCCATATTCGACTCGGTATTTAGTCTGTAGCAGAATGGACAGGGACTCTTTCTAGCCATGAAGCCTCAGATTTTTAATATCTTGAGGATAAGTTTGAGGAAGTGGCAGCACTGTCCAAGATGAGAAACAGTGCAGTCTCGATTCAGACAGCATCTCCAGCCCAATCCCGGGCATTACTCACTTGTGACCGTCTGGGTGATAATCCTGTTTCTGTCACTCCCCATAAAATCCTCAACATGTCGAGGGGATTACTTTGCATTGCGACCTCCTCTTGCAGTCTGACAAGCTCTGTGCCAATGTAGAATGGTGGGGTGTTTTTTTCATCTGGCGCTTTTACAGGGGACCCAAAGACAACAGGGTCACTACTGGTGCTTTCATCTTGGCCTTTGAGGATGATTCATTGCCTGAGAAGGTCAACATGATGATTTACCACTGTGATGTTAAACCAAATGTTCCTCCCCATATGCGGTGCTTTATGTGCTGGAAATTAGGGCACATGTCTTCCCGCTGCACTTCCAATGCCACATGTCGAGACTGCGGATGTCCACTGTATCCAGATACGCCCTGTGTGCCCCTTCTCACTTGTATCAGCTACGGAAAGCAGCACTCCCCGGCGCGCCAGACTGCACAGTACTCCAAAAGGAGTGGAAAATCATGAAGTACAAGACCCTGGACAGATTGACTTACCAAGAAGCTGAATGTGAATTTGAATGATTACAACCCATATGGTTGACGTCGACATATGCTGCAGCTACATTACCATCGCCATCACAAGTACCTAGTTTAGGAGCAAGCCCCCCCCCCCTCCTCCCCAAATGCAGGGGACATCAGTCCCCACCCACCAGCCAGAGAAGCAACAGCCTCCTCTGGCTCATCTTGTGTGGAAGCGGTCGCTTGGGACTCTCTCTCTCCCAAGGTCTCCACTAATGCTACAGTGGACACTCGCCAGTGGCTAAAGGAGCCAAAAGCTGCTGGTCAAAGAGCTGCACGGTCTTCCTCCATGCCTGAAGCTACTTCAGAGAAGTCCTCTCAGCAAGCCCCTAAAGAGAAGTGACAGGGCAAACAAAAAAAAAAGAAGTCTGCTAAGAAAGAGAACCCTCAGGTGGCCTCAACACCACTACTAGCTACCAGTTCTATACCTGCGGATGAGGTGGAGATCTCAGCATCTACTGAGGACCTGGATCTCACTTGATGCCTCATCCACAATAGGAATGGATACAAATACTCAATCGGTGGTAGCAGATGATGCTGATGTGTAACCTGCCTCCTTGCATGCTTCATGCCTTCCCAGTCTCACAATAACCTCATCCTCCAGTGGAACAGCAGCGGCTTTTTCCACCCGACTGATCTACAGCAAATGTTTAGGTTTACACCTGCTTTCTGCATTGCCCTCCAGGAAATCTGGTTCCTGGCAATGCGGACCCCTGGCCTTCATGGCTATAGGGGGTATTACAAGAACTGTAGCAACTATAATAGTGCGTCAGGTGGAGTTCTTGTCTATGGCCTGAACTCAGTATGCAGTTAACCTGTGCCCCTTCAAAACACTCTTGAAACTGTGGCTGTCAGGATAAGGACAAAGCAGGAAATAACTGCCTGCAACATATATCATCATCCAGATGGTGCAGTACCCCTGAAAGCATTGGCTGCACTGATTCATCAACTCCCTAAACCTTTCCTACTTATGGGAGATTTTATCGTCCATAACCCCTTGTGGGGTGGCACTATGCTTACTGGTCAAGTTAGAGATGTCGAAACTCGACCTCTGCCTCTTAAATAGTAGGGGCCCCTACACGTTTCAGTGTGGCTCATGGCACTTACTCGGCCATTGCTTTATCCCTCTGCATCCCAGGACTTCTCCCATCTGTCCACTGGAGAGCCCGTGATGCCTTGTGTGGTAGTGGCCGCTTCCCCATCTTCCTGTCACTCCCCCAGCACCATCCCCCCCCCCCAGATGTCTACCAAGATGGTCTTTAAACAATGCAGACTGGAAGCTTTCACCTCTGCTGTCACCATTGAAACTGCCATCACATGGTACCATCAATGTGGTAGTTGAGCAGGTCACTAGAACGGTCGTTTCTTTGACAGAATTAACGATCCCTTGTTCTTTATAGTGCTCCAGCGAAAACCTTGGTGGTCGCCAGAAATCGTTAAGGCCATTAAAGAGCATCGACAAGCTCTACAGTGACGTAAGTGACACTCTTCTCTAGCACAGTTAATAGCTTTGGAAGGGCTCATGCTCGCATTCTCCAACTTATAAAAAGACGGAAACAGGCATGTTGGGAGAGGTACGTCTCGACCATTGGTGCCATATGTCACCTTCCTAACTCTGGAAGAAGATCGGACATGTATGTGCGTACCAGACCACGACAAGTGTTACTGGCAATAACATCTGTTGTTTGTTATCTACCGACACAAAGGCAATTGCCGAGCACTACGGTTGAGCCTCTGCACCCTCAAATGGCAGATGGAAAGGAAAGCACTCTAGTTCACTGAATGTCACATTGAACCCTATAATGCTCGATTTACAGAGTGGGAGTTTCTCAGCGCCCTTGCACATTGCCCTGACACAGCTCCTGGGCCAGATCAGATCCACAGTCAGATGATGAAACATCTATTGTTTGACTAAAAGTGCCATCTCGTTATCATCTTCAACTGGATCTGGTGCGATGGCATCTTTCCATCGCAATGGTGGGAGAGCACCATTATTCCAGTGCTCAAACCGGTAAAAACCCACTTGATGTGGATAGCTATTGGCCCATCAGCCTCACCAACGTTCTTTTTAAGCTGTTAGAATGTATGGTAAGTCGACAGTTGTGTTGGGTCCTGGAGTCGTGGCCTACTGGCTCCATGCCAGGGCAGTTTCTGCCAGGGACACTACCATTGATAATCTAGTTTCCCTTGAGTCTGCCATCTGAACAGCCTTTTCCAGACGCTAACACCTGGTTGCTGTCTTTTTTTGATTTATGAAAAGCTTAAGACACGACCTGGCGAAATCATATCATTGCCACATTATATGAGTGGGGTCTCCAGAGCCCATGCCAGATTTTTATGCAAAATCTCCTATCGATCTGTACTCTCCGTGTCCAAGTTGCTGCCTCCCGTAGTTTGCCCCACATTTAGGAGAATGGGGTCCTGCAAGACTCTGTATTGAGTGTATATCTATTTTTAGTGGCCATTAACTGCCTTGCAGCAACTGTCAGGCCATCAGTCTCGCCTTCTCTGTACGCAGATGACTTATGCATTTCATGCAGCTCCTCCAGTACTGGTGTTGCTGAGCAGTGCCTACAGGGAACCATTCGCAAGGTGCAGTCATGGGGTCTAGCCCACAGGTTCTGGTTTTCAGCTGCAAAGTTGTGTGTCATGCCCTTCTGTCAGTGTCGTACCATTCATCCGGAGCCAAAACTTTACGTTAAGGATGATCCACTCACTGTAATGGAGACATATCGATTCTTAGACTGGATTTCAACACGTGATTGACGTGGCTTTCTCATCTTGGTCAGCTGAAGTGGAACTGCTGGCAGCACTTCAATGCCCTCTGGTGCCTGAGCAACACCAACTGGAGTGCAGATCGCACTAAGCTGCTGCAGCTCTATAGAGCCCTTGTTCAACCTCGTCTTGACTATGGGAAACTGGTTTATTGTTTGGTGGCGCCCTCAGCGATATGTTTACTCTACCCGGTTGACTGGTAACAGGAGGTTTCAGGACGAGTCCAGTGACCAGGTCGGAGTCCCTCCATTGAAGGTTAGACATGCACAACTGCTCGCCAGGTATGTTGCACACATTCATAGTTCTCCAGAGCATCCACATTACCATCTCCTTATCCCATACACGGTATTTCATCTCCTGCATCGGAGGCCCAGGTCAGGGCTTATGACTGCAGTTCGCAACTGATCTTGTCTGTCTGGAGTCCTTGCTTTTACCACCTATGCTCAAGGTCCATTCATGTACACCTCCATGGTGTACACCGAAGCTGAAGCTTTGCCTGGACCATTCACAGGTTGCTAATGGATGAGTTAACTCTGCAGCTCTCAGCTGTCACTTCCTCTCGATTCTTGACGAGTTCCGGACCGTGAAGTGGTTTACTTGGACTGCTTCATGGGTGATGGTCACATTGTCTTTGCATATGTTCATGGAGAGCATGCTGAACAGCACTCCTTGTCAAATGGCTGCAGTGTTTGGACTGCAAGGCTAGCAGCCATTTCTCGTGCTCTTGAGCACATCCAATGTGCCATAGCAAGTCGTTTCGTCTCTGTGCTGACTCCTTGAGCAGCCTACAAGCTATCGACCAGTGCTACCTGCACCATCGTTTGGTAGCGACCATCCAAGAATCCATCTATGCCCTTCAATGGTCCGGTCATTCCGTGTTGTTTGTGTGGACCCCAGGCCACATTGGAACCCCAGGAAGTGAACTTTCTGACAGGCTGGCCAAATGGGGTAAACGGAAACCACTTATGGAGGTCGGCATCCCTGTAACTGACCTGTGATCATTATTACACCACAAGGTTTTTCAGGTTTGGGAGACCGAATGGCATAATCTCAGTATGCACAACAAACTCTGCGCCCTTAAGGAGACTACAAATGTGTAAAAGACTCCATGCAAGCCTGTCGCAGGGACTCTGTGGTTCTCTGCTGGCTCCGCATTGGCCATACATGCCCTAAATCGCTCCAGGCAAATGCCGGGATGGTTCCTTTGAAAGGGCACGGCCGACTTCCTTCTCTAATCCTATGAGACTGATGACCTTGCTTTCTGGTCTCCTCCTCCAAAACAAACCAAACCAAACAAATGCCGGCCATACATGGCTAACACATCGCTACTTCCTCTGTCGTGAGGACCCACGTCGGTGTCACTGTGGCTCACATATCACTGTCATCCACATCTTGCTGGACTGCTGACTTTTAACCACTCTACGGCAGACTTTTAACCTTCCTAGAATCCCACCTTCGGTGTTGGGTAACAATGTTTCAAACCGCAGATTTAATTTTAGGTTTTATTTGTGAGGGGGTTTCGTCATACAATCCAAGGGTGGGCATTTAGCCTTCTCTCTGAGGTCGCCACCCTCCCTCCATTGTAACTCTGTCGCACTTTCATTGCATTTGTTTGTCTTCGTTGTCATCTTTTCCCTACATGTGCTCTTCTCGCCTTGTCTTTTTGGGGTGGACGTTTTAATGTGTTGCAGAGTTGCTGGCTCATCCTCATTTATTATTGTGATCAGCCAGCCCAGACTATATGCTCTATGGTTTTAATACCTTCTTCTGCTTTTCTTTGTGGCGTATGTTTTCCCCATTTTTTGTTCATTCCATTCATTTTCTTTTTAGGTGTGCTGCTGAGTGTTTTTGTACCTTGAGCCTTGCTTCCATCAGGAAAAAAGAGTCTGATGACCCTGTATTTTGGTCCCTTTATACTCAAAACCAACCAACCAATCAAGTTTGCTCTTTATAATATTGTTACATTCCTTCCCGGATTTTCCATTGTTGTTGATCCAACATTGAAATTTGTCCCACAATTCTAAGACCATGAATAAAACTAACTGCAGTTCTGTCTTTATCAGTGATGAAAAGGTAGAAAACACACTGCTATATTATTGAAAGAGAATGTGGAGTATGATAATTCAGTTAAATATTGGGTAGTAGTATTGACAGCATGATTCAGGACCGTGTGTGCAACACAGTAGTGTGTTCAAAAGAAGGATTCTAGGACATAAATATGTACATTAAGTTAAGGCTGTACAGAGAACACCATGCCTTGATGCACAATGAAAAGGCAATTTACTCGATAAACTCTACGTAAATAGGTGTGCCAGGCAGATGAAAGGAAGGTAAGACAGACAGTACTTCATTGAAACAAGCTGCTTTCAAATATGAAGTCCAGTCAAAAGAAGTGTGTCAAAAAACATTGCTTGACATATTTTGCATCACCCAGCAATGAAAACTCTCTCTTCAACATAAACTGGAAAGTGGAGTGACCACTCCTGGAGATGGTTGAGGAAAATATTTGTGTAGGCCACATGTCATATCAAATGATGACAGGTCCCTGATTCAAGAACTCAGTTTGAGTTTCTCGAAGTAAGAATAAATCTTCGAAAGAATGTCTGTACCACAATCTCAATCTGTGCAGAAATTAATGATTCTTTATGATCAGAGCTTCAGATGAGATACAAATGCACAACATAGAACTTAGTCAGTTGTTATGCAAAAGCAGACTGTGCATACAAACTGCTAAAAAATAACACAGAAATGGCTACAAAGGAACAATATATATGTTACATGCGTGGACGTACAACACGTGGTACTTTGTCATAAATTGGCACATTCCATGGTATTCTGCCAGAGACAGTTGCCGTCATATAATTTCATGGTTCATGACTTTGGTACTTAACTAACACGGTAAATTTAGGGGATGGATCTGGTGCAAGGTGTGGTTCAGCCAAAATAGTTTCCTGTCTGATTAAATTTGTGATGCTTGAAAACGGTATGGGACACAAACTAATTATATGGTCTGACCACCATGTTGGGCAGAACGATAACTGGAGAATTTTAGCACTTTACTTCTATCTGGTCAACTGCAAGTACTGCGTAGAAATACATAAAAAGTTTTTATGTTAGAGTGATAGTTTCCTGCCTTGTGACAGGAACTTTGCAGTGATTGAGGAAAGAAAGTGTCAAAAGTTATGGCTCCTTTAGAATGGAAGCATGCCATTGCTTAGGCCACTGTAGAACCGTCGAAGTTGACCATACAGGAGATGATGGAAGACAAGGGCATTGGATCTGTTGATCTGGTTCTCAAATGCCACCTACTTTGAAAATTACTGCTGTGCTCTGGTTGAAGCGATGCAGTGATGATCCTCAAGGCATAAGCAGTTTCATCCATGTGAAAGGTATTGTATTGTGAAACATGTTTTTGAACATGAAGTAGAAGAAGTTCTGTTGCATTTTGGTTTTTGGTTGCTCTACAATGGGGTACTGAAACTTGTAAGGAGAAGAAAGGCAATCTATTGGATGCGACGAAATACAGGGAATCAAAATCCAGGCATTTTATGAAAACATTCAGCGTGCCAACTGAGTGTAATGTGCCAGCTTTGGGCTCAACTTCATAACAAACTCATGTTCTGTTACTTATTTCAGACCAAAGCAATCAGTTTACTATAAATATTAGTTTGTATCGTGATATAATTTTTTTATTTAAAACTTTGAGACTCTAGGCAACCTTATAGTTCTAGTAGAGTGTGATATACAGCAATGCTGTATATCAGTTGCTATACACTGTTTTTCCATTTTAATAGTTATGTATTTTCTAAAACCTATCCTTAGTGCAATTTTAAAAAGCACAACCAACGATTTTCAACAGTCTGCATCTGCAAACAATAAATATCTGCTATTACATTTTTATTAACAGTTTTTGTCGATTTCCTAAAAACTTGGAAATATACCATACAGCGTTATTCATGCACATGCTTCATTTTGCTGTGATTATGTGCATCTATCAGGTGACACTAATTGAGAATATGATTGATTGGTACCTTCTTCCAACCACTAGGAAACTTCCATGGGCTGAGAGATGTTTGATATGCTGCTGTTAGAGAAGGAACAAGTTTAGTGTAATATGAGTGGTATTGTACTGCCATCTCATATTGCCTGGGTGCCTTTTCTCTATTAAGTGAGTACACAGTATAAAATCAACAAAAATTGATCATCTCAGAATCTGTCATTATGATGTTTATGCCGGTACTGAAAGGAGGAACTCCATTATGATATTCCACAATGAAATAGATTTGAAAGAGAAAATTGAATATTTGGCCTTGTGTCTGTTATCTTCAGTTTGTATGCCAATAGGGCAACTGATAGTGATTTCAGTCCAGCTACTGACACTGTGTGCTGATTGCTTACTGTGAAAATTCAATCAAGATGAGTAATGTTAATGCTTTGAAATTGGTCCTATGATGTACTGAGTTTCAGGGTAGTGAACAGAGCTGATTTCAGAATGTCTCTCTACAGTCCCTTGCATGGGTCAAGGCCATCTACCACTGAGTATCTACCCTGTTAAAACCACCAGCTGCCTGTCAGTCAAGCAACATCTAAAAGTATGAAGTTAGGCATATATTGTAATAGTTAATGTATACTTAAACAAGTTGTTTAAACGAATTTAAATGCAGTGACAACTAAATAAGGAAATGTAAACACAGTGACAAAGTTAAGTTGAAAGGTGTACTGTCAATGTAAGACACAAAAATAGAAATGGCCATCCTTAAAATCATTAAATTGAATTATATAGGATCACATAGCAAGGGTGAACACTTCAGATTGAAGATAATGCAGTTCAATTATGTGAATAATTGTGAATATTTGACAGATTCCCCAGTTACATAAGCTAATGTGAAATCGGAACTAAGTCCAGCTGGGTGTAATCATCAGTGATGCTGTGTCACTGTCAATCAAAGTTCGGTACAAAACAGATCTATCAGTTGCGCAAAGTGATAGTTCATCAAACACAAAAACATACAACAATTTAATGTAATGAGAAAATGCCAAAATCCTCATGTATTGCTCAAAATCTTATCATCCATACAATTTTAGAGAGCTGAAATGACACAACTGGTTGGCTGCCCAGAGACTTCGGTTCAACTACTGTCAAAACCTATGCAGACTTAACAGTAACAGCCCAGACTATGTGAGAAACACATATACATTACCAAAGACTATGAGGCACAGCAGCACTGTTTATTTAAAACCTCAAGAAACCATACCATGCTAATCATTTTCAAAACATCTTACAAAACTTAATTAAAATAAGTGATTGAAATTACATTGTTCTTATTGAAACTAATCAACTTGAAATAAACACCTTCCCATACTGGTCACTTTGGAAGCTTACCAAACATTCTAAGATAAATATCAACATTAAATATCAGTGAAAACATGATAAACAGCCATCATATGCAACTGTTAAAATAAGTCAATACAAGGAAATATTACTATAGAAACGAGTTTGTCATATCAGATGAGATCATAATTTCCTGCTCATTTACATAGTGCTTTAATGTACTATGTAGCACATACCAAATTCGAAGTACAACCAGTTGAACTGGACCCATCTTGATCCCACTGCTTAATAGTTAATTTGTCAAAAATACCTGAATACAAATCCACTAAGGATGATGAATTTAATTTGATTTTGGCAGAGAAGATAAGACAGCTTTGGTCTAACCTGGCACTGAAACAGTTTATTGTGCAGTATTGCTCGCTGTATATCTAGTAAAGCCAACTAGTGCCCTTAGATAGTGCAAGGAGTCTCTCTGCCCATTATTTGTTAGACACAATTTCTTCACTTCTAGTTGCACTGAAAATTCCGTCTCTTTGCTCTCCAATGTCATGCATTGGAACATTAGGTGTGATGCAGTTTCTTCACTCTCATCACAGATGCTACATTTATGGTCTTCTTCCATTATACCCATTGTATGTAGGTGTTTTTTTTTTTTAAATTCCCATGACTGGTCATCAGTCCAAACATGAGTTCAATCTCTTTCCTCTTCGAGCCCAGGGTTACGGAGCATCTTTTAAAGCACAACTTTGGCATCGTTACCTTACCATGCTTTTGCTTATAGACCTTGGTCTAGTATTCTATGTGCTTCTTCTAAGCCAGTTCCATAGTTCTTTTGATCATAGCATTGGTGATTATCAGAACAGGTACCGGTCCACTGAATGGAGTCTTTGCCCCCATCCTGGCCAACCTGTCAGCTTCTTTATTGCCACTGATCCCTGAGTGACCAAGGACCCATATTAAGTTTTTGCTATTGAATCCGCTAACTCCACCAAAGCCCTGTGACATTCTGCAATAATAATATATTGTGCTGCAGGAGCTCCCAATAAGTTCAGGGCTACCTTGCTGTCTGAATAGATGTAGATGCTATGATCCTTGTAGCACCTATATATATTCTCCTCCACACACGCCTTGATTGCAGTAATTTCAGCTTGGAATACCAAGGCCAGTTTTCCTAGAGAGATGATGCCCTCCAGTTTTGGCTGAACCCTGTACACCCCGCCCCCAGCGCCTTGGTCTGATTTTGACCCATCAGTGAACCAGACAGTGTCCTCTGCATGGTGTCAAACTGTTTTCCCACTGCTCCCTGCTTCCAATTATTGTATTGTAAGGCTTGTTGAAGCAGTTGGGAGTTGTTACATAGTCAGGTGGCATTTCTCAAGCCATTCCTATATTTTAGTGTGTGAGTCTGGATATCCAATGTGATCCAGTTTTTACCAGTTTTGAGTGTGTATGCACCAGCTGCTGCCTCCATCTTAACCCAAAGATGTAGTGGAGGCATGTCCAGCATGACTTACATCCCAGTGGTTGGTGTGCTACTAATTCTGCCTGTTGTGGCAAAGCAGGCCAGTTTGTGCACCTTAGCAAGCTCCTTAGCTGCAGCCTGCTGTTGTACATTCTTCCACGACACTACGGCCCCATAGGAGATCCTAAGTCTAACCACTGTTGTGTGTGTCCAGTGCATACATCAGGATCTTAGGCCCCAGTTTTTGCCACAAGGCCTTCTGGTACTCACTAGAGTACAATTCACCATGGAGCAGATGCTCTTAATGTGAAGGGTCCATGTTAGTTTATCATCTAAGATTATCTCTAGATATTTCACTGTCCCCTTCACAGATAGAGTTTCATCAAAAAGCTTTAGATGTCCTCCTTCGTGATTGGTACCACAACAGTCTTGTTAGGATTAACGTTTAGGTCCTATGTAATGTACCAGTCTTGCACAATGTCCAGTGCACCTTGTGCCATATTCCTAACCTTGTCAGCAAATTTGCCAGGTATTTCTATGACAAGGTCATCTGCGTATTCGTGGCAAAAGCATTGTTTGTAATTTAGTTCCTCAATGAGTTCGTTCTCCAGTAGATTCCACAATAAAGTGGACAAAACTCCTGGACAACCTCTAGTGGTGTTAATTACTATTTTTTCATTCATCATGTGGCCTCTACCCTCCTTCCACTAAGCATGGCCCTAGTCCACCTACATATAGTGGTCACTAGGTCATGCACCTCTGTTGACCTAACCATGGAATCAAAGGTTGTGTTACTAAAAGCCCCCTTGATGCCCAGGAAGATGCAGAGCTGTCTCACTTGATTTACCTGGTTATGTGTGTTAGTTTGAATGTAGAGGAGCCCTAGTTAGCCTCCTCTCCCCAGCATGTACATTAACTCGACTGATTGGTCTCATATCCTTGGCCTTCGTATGATCAATTCTCCCTGGCTTTGGAATAAAGACAACCTTCACTGCCCTCCAGGCATTGGGAATGACTCCCACTGCTAGGCTAACCCAGAATAACGTGCAGAGGACTCTCATAAGAATGTCTCCTATTTGTTTTAAGAGAGCTGGAAAGATTCCATCTGGACCAGGTGACTTGACCAATTAGAATGTTGCCACCGCCCATTGGATTTTACTGAAATTGACACGCTCCTTGGCTGATTCCCAGTCCTCTCTTTGAGTGCCTGAGAACCATTGTCTTTCAGGGGTCGCATTCTGCTCTATGTTATCCGCCAGAGCTTATTGAGGAAAATGAGTTTTGAGGAGCAGTTCCAGTGTCTCATGTGCTGTCTCTGTATTTTCCCCATCGTCCTTCCTCAATTAACCTCCTGGATTAGTTGGTACTCTGGTGAGGATTTTGTGAAGCCTGGCTGGAGATAAGCACCTTCTCATGCTGGTCACTTTAGAACCTTAAGAAACATTCTGAGATAAATATTACATTAATTATCAGTGAAATTATGATAAATTGCCATCATATGCAACTGTTACAGTAATTAAATACAAGGAAATATTTCTATACAAACAAACATGTCATATCAGGTAAGATTGTAATTTCCTGCTCATTTACATGGTGCTTTAGGTTACTACGTAGCACTTACCAAGTTTGAATTACAACCAATTGAACTTGACACATCTTGATCACACTGCATAATAGTTAATTTGTCAAAAACATATCTAATACACATTGATAAGCATAAGGGTGTAGTGTAAAATATGCTGTCTTTTGGTGTATGGAATTGTGGAGTACATTTAGCTCTGGTCAAATTAATTGAGTAGTTCTAATCAAATTGTAGATAGCCTGGATCCAGTTGAGTTCCAGTCAAACTATGTATTCACTGTACAGTTTGATGTATTGTTTATGCTTGTGGCAGTTTTGGCTTACATGTAGTACTATTTAGCATTATTGTAATCAGTGTTTATAAAATTAATTAATGAAAAGCTATACAGGGCTCTATTTAACTACTGAAGTTGGGCTGCACAGTTTGAAAGTGACAAATTAGCAGTTGGCTATGCATCTGATTTTTTGAGAGATCAGTCAGCAGAGTTAGAATATTTGATTTGTTGCATCCTTTGTTTATTGCTGTCCCTCACTAATTTTGGCTGCATTCATCTTTTGTTTGTCAATGAGTTTATGATTATGTTTAAATGTGTGACAAAAATTCTACTTGCCATCATAGCACTGACCTTGGGAAAGTCCTAAAATTGCTTAAAGATTCAAGTGCAAAAGTTACATGAATGTGAATTTAAATACTGCCTCATGGTTGTCGGCCTTTTCTCACAGGAAAGTAACCCCAATGGATTGTAGGTTAAGGGCATTTCTCTTGACTTAGAAGGAACGTAGTTCACCAGAGCAAAATATTAAATGTATAGATTTTCGTGTTTCAATGTTAAATGGGAAATGTTCAGTGTCAATCAATCCTGTGCATTTGATGGTAGATTCACATTACTATCTCACGTATAATATTTGAAAGTTTGAATGCATGACAGATTTTCAGTTACCTTCATTATTTATTCAAATTAATTTCCAGTAGTGCTTACAAAGACTTGATACCATATATTGCAGTTTATAAAATTGATTTGTTTCTTCAAAAAACTGCCTCCAAAATTGAGGTGTGTTACACTCAAATTTAATATAACAAGTCCAGTGTTCCAGTCAAAATTCCCGGTTGCCTTAAAAATGGCCATATATTGAATGCTGCAGGAAATCTATTTCTATCTAGTAACATTGAATTCAATTGGCAGAAGACATGCACCAGTGCAATGAACATGTTACAGGGATTCACAAGTTTTGTTGAGATGTTTCTCTTGGAACACCAGCTGATTGAGTACAAATCATTCTGTCCTTCCTCCTCTCTCTTCAGGGATGACCTGACCTTGGCTTATTGGTTACTGTTGTTTCATGTTTTTGCTATTGACTGTGCACACTTGTTTGTGGTTGTGATATGCCATAGTCCCTAGAAGTACTCCCAATCTTGAAGACATGCAAAACAGCTTGTCTCACATCAAGCGAGTGTTCTGTTTTGCTATACTTCTAGTTCTCTGCAAGTAAACAATCACTGGGTGAATACCTCAGTCATAGTAGTTACTGGATACCATACCATCAAGGCAAGTTACAAACTTTCGAGCTAAAGGAATACATACGTACATAGTTGTTGTATGATCGTATTTGTTCACTAGATATGTAACCACAGCAGTGTGCAGCTCTTGATGGAGTGACACTTGAATGCATTGCTCTTTTTTGACTGAATGCAAGCAGTACTGACAGCATAACAACACCACTGCAAAATATTTCTGATCACTGCTGTAGCCTAACAAAACACTCCAAATACTGTTATCTGCATATTTGCAGAGACTCTTTGAGCTGCTTGCTGCAACTTGTTTGCAGTACATATACGATTGCTATGCTTTTCTGAGAAGGTACTACAAATATGGAACAATTTTTTTTCCTGATCAATTACAGGCCAGCTAAGGTTTTACATTTATTTATGCTACCCCTCCTTCTGTACACATTTTTCTTTCCACACACCTGACGTTCAGTTTCTATCTTGTCTTTTTGGAACTGTTATGCTGTGGACAATTTACCAACTCAATCCTGTTTCTGTATTTGGTTTGGTTTTAAATATCTTGCTAATTTATACAAGTTTCTTGTAGGTCTTTGTGCACTCTTGTAAGGTATTGAGATTTTTTAATGGTTTTAGTACTGCTACAGAGTTTTTCTTTTCAGTATGCTAAGACTCATTAACCTTGTATGCCAAATTTTGTCTCCAGTTATTTTCCTACATATTTATCTATACTTCTGTATTGTTTCTGAATTTAAATGTTTGTGGTGGTATTCTGTTTCCTAATATCTTTTCTTTTTCGTAATTTTCACTATCTTTTGTTGATTCTAAAATTAGTATTTGTGATACAGATGTGTATTCTCTGTGATACAGATGTGTATTTTGGCCAAATGACTACCTTGCAAGTTGGAGGTTCTGCAATTTTGGAGAATGAATTTTTACTATAAACATCTTCTGTTAACTGAAATGCAGAGTCCATCTTTTATAGTCTTCCTCTTGTGGTTCCATTTTCCCCACCATTTGGCTACATGACTTCTCATAGATCCTTAAATTTGTCTTCCCCTGACCCTCCCACACTTAGTATTTGATAACGATGTTGCAGTCGTGTAGTTACCCATTACTGCTTCACTGCTGCTTATCAGAGGAGACGACTAGTCATGCTTTTCCCACTGTTTTTCTTTCTCTCTGTTCTGTGGTTTCTCTACATTGTCAGCATTGCTGAATTATCTACAAAAGTTGAACAAACAATTTTGAAATTATCAATTTCCTAACCAAGTAGTATTCAACTTCTGGTAGTAGATTCTGACAACTGCTCCATCTGTTCAATATTCACTTTTCTAGTCTAGTCTGAAAGAAGAATGGAGTTAGTACATTGCCTTGGCTAAAGTCTGTTCTTATCTCAAATGAGGCTGCAGTTCTTTTAAGAAGACCCGTGTTGTCATCTGTATTTCAGATTCTTTAAGAATTTTGAAATAAAGCAGTCTTGCTTTGTAGTCATAGGCCTTCTAAAATTTTACAGATGTATTCCAATTGTATTTTGCTCCTTTAGTCCTCTATCAATTTGGCCTTCACAGGACCATCCTGTCCTAAGCCATCTCTGATATATCTTGTATTTTAGAATTCTGCTGTTGTCTCCTTGAACTTTTCATGGAATTTCATTGAATCTTATGTGAACATGGTTATCAGTTATTCTAGGCCAGGAATCTTACTTTTATTATTCAGTGGTAATGGTCAATTTCAACAGATATCTATGTCTGACCTTGGAATTCATCATCTTTTCGGAATTGTGCTTTGTTACTGGCACACAAGCTGTCTGATATTCTCAAATCATATTATTGTTGTCCTCGTATCTTTTTAGTGGTGTATGCTAAATGTCTTTTTCTTTGCAGTTTTCCTTTTTTCTTACATCTAGTCAGGCAGACATTCATAAATGAAAACATTTTCTACCAGGGCTGATATGGAATGTACTTATTCAAAATTAATTTGGCAGTTGTACAATTCTCAAGTGGTAGCTCAGTGTGATGTCTGAATCCTTTATAATTCCTTTTGAGGTAATACTTTTGTGTTAACCATGTTTACAAATTCCATTTTCTTTACAAGATGGGAGTCTTTATAATCTGTATGCCTAGAAATTGGTAGTACTTCATGTACTAATTTCTATCAAAGTGATGTCATACTGCACATCTTAATATCCACTCCCCAAGCACTAGGCATGACATTTAATAACACTGACTTAGTTCATAGTAAGCTGTCACTTGAGAATGGCATAACAGTCAAAATTCCAGTTGTGAATAAATTCATTTAATAGCAGTTTGGGCAGATAATGTTCTCATCTCCATTCTGTGCCAGTCTGAGGATAAAAGTTAAATAAAATCTGTATGGTTTCCTCTGGAACTTCATCAGATGCTTCTCAACATTGTTCTGAGGACTGTTTTACCTTCTGCATTGTTATCCTGATCTATTGGTGCATGTGCATTAATTATTGTGTACCTCTCACCTAAATATTGAATTATTCCAGGGAGAGAGACTTCTGGAGGTAATGAAAAATTTGGATTTTGGATTGTTTGGGGGAAGAGGCCAAACAGCGAGGTCATTGGTCTAATCGGATTAGGAAAGGATGGGGAAGGAAGTCGGCCATGCCTTTTCAATGGAACCATCCCGGCATTTGCCTGGAGTGATTTAGGGAAATCATGGAAAACCTAAATCCGGATGGTCGGGTGTGGGATTGAACCGTTGTCCTCCCAAAAAATTTGGCATCGTTTGCAACATAATTGCCATTTATGAATGCAGAGCCTAGTTCTGTAGTAGTTTCGCGAATTTCTTCCCTGTGTTCTCTGTGAAGAATCTACAGTTCTCTGATTGTGGTATTTCTTCATCTGTGAATGTGATATTTTGTAATGCCAATTTTAACTTGTCCATTTACAATGTGTGAAACTATTTTGAGTTTGCCAATATTTATTAATGTTTGTATATTTAATGGTCCAAGCCTGTATGTAGTTCTGGGTGTGAACTTAAGGTTGGGTTTAGGAGTCACTCCTCACCTCTGCAAGTTGGTCTGGGCTGCCCAGAGCACAAAGGTCCAAATGTGTCACTTACGATGATGGATTAATCTGTCATTGCATGGCAGTTTTCATAACAGAAAAAAAGTGAAAGAAAACTTTACACAAAGTGTAAGTGCATAACAGATTAAAGATGTTATTGGTCACTTTCCTTTGTGAAGTGTCTAGTAGGAAGTATGGCTACAACCAAATTACTGGCTTGTGTAGTTATTTACAGTACTGAAGACAGTGAGAAAATGGAGAATGAATTCTTACTAACATTCTGTTTCATTAACTGCAACAGTTTATCATGTCCTCTTCATTGATATTTTCAAGCCTAACTTGCAGCATTTTGTGGACCAATCACATGTTGGTGGGCGTTAATAGAATTCTATGTATTTACTGTCTCATCAGTTGTAAATCACTGGCCATTTCTTCAAATATTACAGGTGGAAACCTCAGTAAGATGCGCATCTGATAGTGCAAGGTAAGTTTTCATAATTCACTGCAGAACTTTTTCAGAAATATAAATTTTTGTTTATTAATTGTGAGAGTACTTCAGTTATAAAATGCACTACTGTAATGATTCATCAATACTATTCTTTGCAACAACCGTTATGTGACTATTCATAAATAAATAGAGCAAATGTCTGATATCCATACAGGAAAATAAAAGTTCAGGTGGCATATCAGCAGCTGCATTGTGTTTAATGCAGAATGTCACATGAAATCACTTAAATTCAACAGATTCATCTTGATGGGCAGAAGCTAATATCATACTGCAGTAGAACAAGTTAGAAGAAAGGGTGAATGGCCATATATCCAAAAATTGGAGCTGGTTCTCAGCCTTTCAGATTAATGAATATAGTGTTGAACACCTCTCTCAATTCGGTGCCACAGTGGTGCTCAGGTAATGCACAAGCTTGTAGTGGTTTACAGACCACCATCAAGAAGAAACATAAGTAGCTGGTGCCACTTTCAGTAAGGCTGTGGAGACTTAACTGGTGAATCCTCATTCTCTTTGTTTCTCCTTCGTTCTGGTGTGTCCCTGAAGGCTGTCCCATTCGTTAGACACATTACAGGTGACAAGGTAATGCATAATTGGCAGCTCCAGGTCAACGGGTAGGGTTCTCGTACCCTCTGATACAGATCAGGCCCAGAAGGGTGAGTGACTGAGCTGTTACCTTCCCAAATGCCAATTGGTCCCTCTGTCAGGAGTTTGGGGGGGGGGTGACCTGAGGTGCGAACAATCATTTACGGTGGGTGAATCCCCCTCTGAGGGGGTTCCCAGTTGGAAAGAGCATGCCATTGGAAATGTTGGCAATCATGGGGGATTCTTTTGCAATGTATCAATCACCATCTTAGCGTGTGTCTACTAAACATAATCATAAACAAAATGAGGCTATAGATTTGAAGGCCCTCCCAAATGCACCTTGGTTCCTCATGGTGTCACATACTGAAGAGGGTCATTTCTTTGCTACAGTTAATGCATGTCTTATTCTGGAAGGTGTTGCAGTTGGAGACTCTGTGAAATTTTTCTCATTTATGATAAAGATGGATGCAAACTTAATGCCCACATGCACTAAAAAAAAAAAATAGTTCAAATGTCTCTGAGCACTATGGGACTTAACATCTATGGTCATCAGTCCCCTAGAACTTAGAACTACTTAAACGTAACTAACCTAAGGGCAGCACACAACACCCAGTCATCACGAGGCAGAGAAAATCCCTGACCCCGCCGGGAATCGAACCCGGGCGCAGGAAGCGAGAACACTACTGCACGACCATGAGCTGTGGACCCACATGCACTCATTTTCTACCATTTTCTCGTGTAGTTTTTGCCTCAAAGATTAAGGGAGGCTGTGAAGTAATCACAGTCCAACCATACATTCCAAACCAGTTGCGTTCGTACAAGTGTCAACATTATAATAAAACGTGTATCCAGTCAAAACATGGCCAAGTGTGTTACTTTTGGCAGAGATGCTCACGAGGGCAGCTGTTCGCCTCCTCTCTGCTGTATCAATTGTAATCCCGTGAATGTCCCAAGTGTTTTAATGAGCAAGCATCCAGGAGATCTGATTGAAGGCCATTAAACCCCACCCTGTCACTTGAAATTGTTAGCTAGTCAAAATCCGTGCATTTTCCATCTGGCATTTACAGTACCATTTTTGCTATGCCGTGCATAACGGAGGATATGCCCACGAAGACTTCCAACTTCAAGTCAGTGTTGCAGTAGTGAAATCACACAGGTCACAATAGCATCCCTGTCTCCTACTACAGCTACGCAACAAGCAATCAGATCTTTACATTTGGTGGCGGAATCACGTGCTACACAACTATCAGGCTGAAAGGGCAAAAGCAATACTCCTGCAAAGACTTTCTACAGCTAAAAACATACTCCTCATCCGTCAACTAGAAAGTTCTAAGAACTCTAACAAAAACAAATGGTCTTCTCCTTCCCTGACTTGGAGATCCACTTCAGTGGTGTTGGCATATGTACCCTTACCTGGCTGACCTCCATTTTGCTGGTGCCCACTGCCTACTGATTTTCTGCTGTGGAATTCAGACTGACCCAGGGAGAGTGGCAATATGTTTGTAGATCTCATGGAACAGGATTCTTCAGCCTCTTCCCCCTTGCACTCAGCAGCCACCAAGGTGACTAATCTTCATTTGTTCCCTCTTCCCCAATCCCCATTATGACTTCTGCAATGGAAAATTCATGGCATTAGATCCCAGGAGGGATTACAGCTGCTCTTGGAATTGCAGTGTCCGCTTGTTTTCTGCTTCCAGGAAAAAAAAATTATCCTCACAACCCATTTGACGTTTCATGTTTCTTTCTGGTCCTCTGTGACCTTTACCTCCAAGGACAGCATTCCACCTTATGTGGGAGCCATGCTGGCCATCCATCTCATTTAACATGCGACTGCTAGCTGTTGCAGTCAGCATTGCCCTTCCTCATTTCACCTTTTCTCTTTGCAACATCTAAACCTCTCCATCATTTGCTGTTACCAAGTCGGACTTACCCTAGCTCATTTGGTCAGCTCCCTCACTCCTTTTTGCTGCTTGGCAACTTCACTGCCCACCATCTGCTTTGGGGCTCTTAGAGAACCTGACCAAGAGGTTCCCTCTTAGCTGACCTTCTGAATCATCTCTTACCACTAGAGCACCCACGTTCCTTTCAGATTCCATGCACATTTCTTACCATTTGGACTTCTCGTTCAGCACTGTCCAGCTCGCCTGTCATCTTTGGAATGTGTGTTCTTATAGGACAACTATCCAAGGATTTCCACCCAATAATCCCCAAACAGCTTTGAGAGTTAAGCCGAGAGACAAAATCCAATAATACGTTAACTTGGCAATACAACTTAAGATCATTTACAAAAACCTTTAAGAATGATGACAGTTGGCACCATAAATATGGAAAACATTAAGAGCAGCAATAAACTAAAAACATTAATAATAATGGCAACTTGGCACCATAAAATAAGAGAAATTTATTCTGCAAGAACAAATTACAATGGTGCTTTAAAAGATTTTACACCACAGACCAAGATCCAATAATAAGTTAACTTGGCATTACAATTTAAAATCATTTATATAAAAGAACTTTGAGAAAGATAATGGCACTTGGCACCATAAAATAAAAGAAGCGCAACACACAACCAATAAATATAATAACAAAATAATAATTTGATGTAACCAAAGGGCAAGGGCAACTCCCAACACAATCACAGATGGCCGAGCTCTCACACTTCAGAGCCTTCCCACTAGAAACGGTCCCCAAAATAAATGCTGAGAGCTCCCCAACATGCCTCCCACAACTGCCCGTCACTTACGCATGTTGGTTATGTTTTGTAACACACGACAGATAATATCAATACAAGATAAAATTCAAAAATGGAATAACAATATAACATCCCGACGGCACATGATAACCACAGCGCCGTTAACTCAGGCGCTCTTAACAGGTGCCAGAAGGCAACACACACAAATCTTAATAAACAAAACAATAAAAGCCAAGCACACATAAATAGTCAAACCACAGTCTTAGAAGTGCCTTAACAACACCAAACGCGACTATTCCACCAAGTTAATAATAACACAGTAAGATAAAAACACGGAACATACCACTAAATGCTGTGACACAAACAAAATTGATGAGATCGTGTTGTTCAGGTCCCAGAAGACCATATATACTAAGCAGAAGTAATACACTATGCGTATACTGTCCAAAACCGCCTTCCTTAGGCAGACTTTACCTAACATGTCAAATGCCAAATATACCATACATGAACGCAACTCCGGGCAGGTAACAGGATCCACCTACATGAATTCCTTCAAAAAGGAACATACAGGCACCACCAAAGGTTACGCTGAGCAGACCGCGTGGGTAACGACCCACTCAGTGGTATAAACAAAAGATACTCCAGTTGAGCAAATAAATTAGTACCAATGAATATCGTAATGTGCCACACACACACACACACACACACACACACACACACACACACACACACACACACACACAACATAAACTTCCAATAACACCGTCCCACATCAGAATGAAGTTCAGAAACCGCAGCTGGAGCTTCCAGCGGAAAATCTGACGAGCCAACCGAGCTCACACCCTAACCTGGCATACGACTCCAAAATTTAGCAACTGGTTGTCTCCAGGCCAGAGTATCACAGGACCCCACCGGACCTCCACATCGGACAGGCAGGCAGAACAAGTACCCCGACGCCAATTAATCACTACCGCATGGCCAGCACAGCAGCGAGTTGATCCGCCCCAGACCACTCTGCTCATATTGCGAGGTACAACCACCTTAGCGCTAGTCACCAGCAGGTCAGGCAGAGCGAACTTCACATTCCATGCAATATCCAGAAACCGACTACCCTCTCACTTTCCGCCAGCCACCACAATCAACGGCAAATCACCACCGGAGCCCCACCAGCACAAGAACAGTGAACTATAATCGAGTATAGCGCGCGCTCAAAACAAGATCACATGATAGCGGCGAGCGCTGTATCAACCTGGAATGACCCATTCCCTCTGACACATATTCAAGTGATCACTTCCTGTGTGCATCCATGCGCCGACTCCTACCCCACCTGAGTGCAAATCCAATTGGCAAATTTCTACATCTACATTATACTCCGCAAGCCAACCAACGGTGTGTGGCGGTGGGCACTTTACGTGCCACTGTCATTACCTCCCTTTCCTGTTCCAGTCACGTATGGTTCGCAGGAAGGACTGCCGGAAAGCCTCCGTGCGCGCTCGAATCTCTCTAATTTTACATTCGTGATCTCCTTGTGAGGTATAAGTAGGGGGAAGCAATAATATATTCGATACCTCATCCAGAAACGCA
The DNA here is from genome assembly GCF_021461385.2 of Schistocerca piceifrons. Lineage (NCBI taxonomy): Eukaryota > Metazoa > Arthropoda > Insecta > Orthoptera > Acrididae > Schistocerca > Schistocerca piceifrons. The sequence goes on from NC_060148.1 coordinate 156,452,992, forward strand.
CCCTCTCGAAACCTGGACAGCAAGCTACACCGTGATGCAGAGCGCCTCTCTTGCAGAGTCTGCCACTTGATTTTGCTAAACATCTCCGTAACGCTATCATGCTTACCAAATAACCCTGTGATGAAACGCGCCACTCTTCTTTGGATGTTCTCTATCTCCTCTGTCTACCTGACCTGGTATGGATCCCACACTGATGAGCAATACTCGAGTATAGGTCGAACGAGTGTTTTGTAAGCCACCTCCTTTGTTGATGGACTACATTTTCTAAGAACTCTCTCAATGAATCTCAACCTGGCACCCGCCTTACCAACAATTAATTTTATATGATCATTCCACTTCAAATCGTTCCGTACACATACTCCCAGACATTGTACGGAAGTAACTGCTACCAGTGTTTGTTCCGCCATCATATAATCGTACAATAAAGGATCCTTCTTTCTATGTATTCGCAATACATTATGTGTGTCTATGTTAGTCAGTTGCCACTCCCTGCACCATGTGCCTATCTGCTGCAGATCTTCCTGCATTTCGCTGCAATTTTCTAATGCTGCAACTTCTCTGTATACTACAGCATCATCTGCATGGAACTTCAGACACTACTAGGTCATTTATATATATTGTGAAAAGCAATGGTCCCATAACACTCCCCTGTGGCACGCCAGAGGCTACTTTGTCTGTAGACGTCTCTCCATTGAGAACAACATGCTGTGTTCTGTTTGCTAAAAACTCTTCAATCCAGCCACACAGCTGGTCTGATATTCCATAGGCTCTTACTTTATCAGGCGACAATGCGGAACTGTATCGAACGCCTTCCGGAAGTCAAGGACAGTGGCATCTACCTGGGAGCCTGTGTCTAATATTTTCTGGGTCTCATGAACAAATAAAGCGAGTTGGGTCTCACACGATCGCTGTTTCCGGAATCCATGTTGATTCCTACAGAGTAGATTCTGGGTTTCCAGAAATGACATGATACACGAGCAAAAAACATGTTCTAAAATTCTACAAGAGATCGATGTCAGAGATATAGGCCTATAGTTTTGCGCTTCTGCTCGACGACCCTTCTTGAAAACTGGGGCTACTTGTGCTCTTTTCCAATCATTTGGAACCTTCCATTCCTCTAGAGACTTGCTGTACAGGGCTGTTAGAAAGGGGGCAAGTTCTTTCATGTACTCTGTGTAGAATCGAATTGGTATCTTGTCAGGTCCAGTGGACTTTGCTGTGTTGAATGATTTCAGTTGCTTTTCTATTCCTTGGACACTTATTTCGATGTCAGCTATACTTTCGTTTGTGCGAGGATTTAGAGAAGGAACTGCAATGCGGTCTTCGTCTGTGAAACAGCTTTGGAAAAAGGTGTTTAGTATTTCAGCTTTACGTGTGTCATCCTCTGTTTCAATGCCATCATCATCCCAGAGTGTCAGGATATGCTTTTTCGATACACTTACTGATTTAACGTAAGACCAGAACTTCCTAGGGTTTTCTGTCAAATCGGTACATAGAATTTTACTTTCGAATTCACTGAACACTTCACGCATAGCCCTCCTTACGCTAACTTTGACATCCTAAGGCCGACTGGAGGCTATACCCCTCCCTCACGACCTTTATACAGCTGTGAAGACCACGTAAAGTATCTTCCAAATGTTATCCTTATCGCCGAAGAATGTTCCATACCGTTTACTTCAAGTTTACTGTAGTGTGTCTTGGTCCCTGGTGGACTGAGGCATGCAGCGATATGATTCGCTTGGGGAGATATGCTCTCCACATTTTGAACCATCGTCCTGATACATCTACTAGAGGGCTGGTATCCTCTGTAGTCCATACATGTGGGGCTTTAGAAGCTGTCTGCCCCATTTACTAGAGGAAGTTTTGAAAGACAAAGTTGTCTCAAGGTTTATATGGTTTGACTTGTCACACACATTTATCCACGAAAACGGGTTGCCTGAATGCTCGTCCTGGGTATCATTGTCTTTGCTATCCCAAGCAACCATATTATGGAATCACCCAACAGGCGTCTCAGCTCCCTTTTCGCCAAGGATTTTACACTCTGTTACAGTTCCACACAAACGTGTCTCCATGTGTGGCGTCTTCAGCGTCGTTCCTATCTTCTTTTCTCGTGAAGCATGGACAGTGGCTTTCACTTTTCCACTGCCAAAACCTTTTGTATGAATATTTGGCTGCGTAATGAGTTTCTTACACCATCTTTACATCTTGCACCTTTCGTTCTTCCATTCATTGAAATTCCTGTAGCTAATATCTGATAGGAAACTTACTTGGTTCTCCCATGTATTCTTACCTGGCTGTACATGGTACCCAGTTCCTCAGTGTCCTACATCTCATAAGTGGTACTTCCAGAGGAGCGGATCAGACCACCCTCCTCCATTTTTTTATCCCATGTCCATTCATAACTAGACTGTGGGTGTTTAGTTCATTCCTCTGCACTTCTGTTCATCATTTGCTGTCTTAACACACTCCACCATCATGGAATATGTTTCACCACTGGTGGCTTTTACGCGAGCCCGGTTGAGAGTCTATGCAGAATATGCTGAACAACTAGTCATACTGGCATGATGTCCTCAGTGGATAGGCATGCCGTTTCTCTTTGACGCCTGACCACTCATCTTATTCCCTTTTATTCCATGACTCCCTTATCTTCTAGTATGGGTCATGCCATTCATCTCAGTTACCTCGTGGAGTTCACTTTTGGCTTCTGCTTTGCAGCTTAATTTCACAGTACCTGCCACATTCCTGATGGTTGTGAACCCTTCGCCACCTTGGCTTCATGTAGCAGCCCATATTCATTGTGGACGTCATTTTCTTCACTTTTGTAAGCAAGACTCACTATAGGAAAAAACGCATAAATAATATGGACTAATCTGTCGTCGAGGTACAAAATTCATTACAATATTACACTCTACAAGAATTGTACTGACTGGCAGTTGGTTCACCAGTTGATAACTCAAAAATTTTATCAGTATTATGCACCATCACTTGTTCCTCTGAGAAACCTAGTAGCCATCCTATTAAATATTTGTGACTGAAGTCCGCAATGTGTTTTGTTTCTATCTTTGATTTAAACATATTAACGTTTGCCTTCACCTCATACCTCAAATCCCTTAACAAAACGTTTCAAGTATACATATGAATTGTCAGTGTTGCAAGTGCCAAGAGGCATTGACACAACTTCCCAATTCTCTAGATGCAATTTATTATTAATTCAGTGACGTTAGCTATGCTTTCGTATGTTTCCAGCCAGTCAATGCTGTACATCGCTACCCCCTGCACATATATTGGAGGAAAAAAGTTTGCTTTCAATTTAAACCAATTAGGATTAGAGTGAACATAATTTCATCGCAGATTCAAATGACGTGGAGACTTGCATACTGCTTGTTTTTATGCAATTTTCAGGAAAAATATCATGCAGAAATATCCTCAGAGGTATGAACTGAAGTCATGGTAGCGTCGAACATTGTACATCAGCTGGTTCCTATTGGTCAAGTGACAACACAGTTCTTCAGGTGGCCTTAAGTCACCAAGAGCTCCATACCCCAAACAACATCTAAATTGACAGTTCCATGTTTCTTGGGTTTCCACATTGTCTTAGGCAATGTATCCTTTATAAACACGCTGTAAAATCTCGTGATTTTAAGTTTGCTGACGAGTTTAACCAGATCTGTGTTATTTCAGCTGCTTGTAATTACTTTTCGCTTTTTCGGGCGTTCTGTACTGCTTGAATTATATCAGCTCTCCTAGCTAATGAAACCAGTAGCTGACAGCCCAGCAAATGCAGGTATCAGAAACAGAATTATTCCACAAGCTGTCTTTGATTTTTGTAGGAATGTGGGCGTTTTACCACATCATTTCCTTCCTTCTTTCTGCCGAAAGGCACCGTTTGCAGCTTTCACCAATTTTTTAAATATCCCATAGGCTTTTCCTCTTCTTTAGTATACAGTGAACTGAATTCAGTAATGCTTGAAGGTTAGTCCAGTACCCCATTTAAGTTCGAGCAAACATTGCCGTATCAACCACATATTCAGAAATAGCTTGTGCTGCATGAATATCTGTTCCTTGACATACCTGTGTAGCCTTATCAATGAATATTTGCTCTGCAATACGGTGATCTTTGTAGTGTAGGCAATGATGTGCACTTTGTATACATTGTCCAATGCATTAAAGCCCTTATCACCATAAGCTAGGTGCTATTTTAGTTTTGTTCCAGCTCCACAGAAATTGTATCCAGAGATATACACTTCTGATGGCAGATTCTCGAGAATACCACCTCCGACTTTGTTGATACGTTTCATAGCACTCATGTCACACTACTGCATGGTTTCAGCTTTTCTTTTCGAATTACATAGCAAATTGCGGGTGTTCACTCAGCTGTTGAGCTTTGATGAGAAACTAAGCCATTTTATCAATGCCCTGTTCCTTTGACATCATATGACCTGCTCAATGAGGAACATAATGGGTTCAAAGCTTTCCTGTAATTCCTTTGTGACTTCAACAGGTTTGCTCTTAATTCTGTGGTGAATAATGCGATTATACTCGTCGATGATTTTTGGCTGTATGTTCAGCCATTTGCACATACATTGAAGATTAAATTGCTTCCACATTCCATTTTTGATGGTCCAGTTCAACCATTTGGCAATACTAGTTTCCAAATATGAGAATGTTGAGTAGTGGTTTATCCCACTTAATTCGATTTCTGCTTTGAAATGTCTATCGTAAAATTCACTTCCATCATCTGTCTTCAAGGTTGATGGACAGTCGATTTAGTCCTGTCTGCAAACCTCTCAAACCTCCTTCCCTGTCTTTACACTCAAAGGTAAGGCCCAAGCGAAATTGGAATATGTCTGTGACTGCGAGACGTACTTGACGCCATTATTTGATTGTAAGTAGTTTTGCATATCCAAGAGATCAGTCTGCCATGCATAATCCATTCCTCGTATTATCAGATATATTCTGCATGCAGGTCTGTAAAGCTCATGAACAACTCTCTCCACACTTACTCGACGATGCATAATTTTCGTAGCCCAGGTAAGATGGATAATATTTTGTTCACGTGATCTGCAATCTCTTCACCAGCTAAAGCTGTAAACAGTCGTAATCGATCTATGATTCCATTTAGTTACCATAATTTATATATTCTAGATGTAGACTGTTTAGTGTTTCAGGCTGAACTTCGACTATTTTACCTGCACTAGGTGGAGCTGCTAATGCTGGTTCAGTTAAAATCCTGTATTTGTCGCTCTATGAGACTTCCATTCATCCTTTTGGGGTTTTACATGCGTTGGTCATATGTGATATTGGACCACGTTTTTTTCTAGTTTCAGGGTATATTTTTAACAGTCGACATTTTCAAAATTATTAACTGTAACAGCCTAGGCAATCTTTCAGATTCCTTGTTCCCAATTCTTATAGCCTTCTTGCTTAAACATATTGAGTGCTTACCTAACAAACACGGTTTTGCCCTGATGACCTCATATGTTCTTTCTTAACTCGGCACTCCTCCTCCTCCTCCTGTTTCTGGTTTCATCCATAGTCCATGACAGCTCTTTCAGCCTGTCAGTTACTGGCTGAAATGTTGCTGAAGGACACTGGTCTCGTTGCAGTTGACCTAACTTTCACGAAAGTAACTTCTGTCAAATTGTCTTCCACACCCCAGTTTTTAACATTACACTCCTTTGACAACATGCTGCTGCATACTCATCCATTTTTGAGACAGTTTACAACTTACGTATATTCTGAGACAGTCGGTGGTGATGGGCGTGAAGTGCCTTAGCTATCACATTCTTGTTCCACATATGCGTTGTTTTTACATTGACTCCTTCAATTTTCTCGTTGACGCACAGGTCATATTGTTGAATTTGTGCAATCAACACCTCACTATTCATAGCACCTTCCTTGACAAGACATTCAGTTCCATTACTTTAGTGTTGATTACCTCCATTTTTTGTCGAACGCACGTGCTTTGCATCCTCTGAATGAATGTGCAACACGTGTAAATTTGTACATAGTGTACAATATACTGACAGGTGCGTTTTGGTGCATTGCCTTTTTGAAGAATCATTTTGAAGTTTTGACTCTCATTCAGTTTAGTAGTTTGATCTGTAACCAGCAAGCTATACTGAGAGTTACTCCAGCAATCCTCGCATATAACGAATTCATTGAGTGGCATGTCAGTTCCTACATGTACTTGGAAAATATGCTTTAAATTCAGATTGTCCTGTTCGATTGTTATAAGGTTGGTGTATCCCAGACCAACAGCTTTGGTATGCTTAAGTATGTCTCACTCAAATAAATTATATTCACTTCCATGTGCCAAGCTAAGCAGAAATGTCGGCGGATATCCTGATTTTCCACAGAGATGTTGCCAAAAATGAATATGCTGTTTGGTTTTACGTTTTCAGGTGGTGGAATATCACTGCTTTTGTTGGCAGTTTAGTATGTTAGTACCTTAACTCCATGCAAAATCTCCTGCAGTAGCTGATATTTTGATTGAAACAGAATTTTTGAAAAATATATACATGCTCTAAGTGGACTCCCACAGGATATGTCAACAGTGTAAAAAGTAATTATTTTCCGCAGCATGAAACCCCAATAACCAAAGCACTTCTAATATCAGGAAGTAATGGTCCATTCGTCTCGTTCTTCAGGTTTCTACCTTCATCACTGCAGGACCAGTCATTTAAAAACCCTTGTGGTGAGACTGTTTCGTCCACTTGGTTATAGTGGTAACTGTTTATGTACTTTGAAATGGAGGGTTTTTATAGACTCTTGCTTACAGCTGGGTATATAAACGAACTTAAATTAGATCGTAATTCAGTGCCCACATCTGGTAATGATGATTCATACATTTCCACTTCCATCAATGCACGGAATGCATCATGGAGTCGAGCTATGGTAGTTTCCAATGAGTGGAGATTTTGGCAAGCTATCGACAGTAAATTACTTGTAGTATATGTGACTGCCATCTTTGCCAACACTCAAGCTCATCCTGTACCGCATTTCATTAAAATGTTAAAAATCAGCTCCTGTAGATCTGTGCTCCCTCTGTTGTTAAATATTTTAACTGTACCAACTCTATCCCCTACAGAGATGGTATGATCACCTGGTAACATCAGGGGAGAACAAACTTTTCTGTGGATTTAGGCTGACATCTGCTTTGAGACATTGCATTGTCAGTGTCATTGATGCAAAGCGAATATTACTTTTTCATCACTAAATCGATGGTTTTCAAGAAATTCCACATACTAGAACTCCCTATTCGATATTACACTGACAGTAACATGCTTACACCCACTGGTATTCAAACAGTAGATTTGATTGAACAGCATTATGTTGACACCAGATGCCTGCTGCTGCAACGACTTCACCTTTGCTGCAAGGAAAGCATATAGTGTTTGTTAGAAGCTTATTTGCTCATTTTCTCTGTTCGTCAGCATTAATACTTAAATTGGCTCACAATGGGGACTTTTGATGCATGACTTGACGTCCTTATCCTTTCGATGTTTGTCACAAGTGAGCGAATTATTTATCAATTGCTGTAAATATATTTTTGCGACATCTACTACTATTATAGTTTTAATGGTATTATTATTGTTATTGTTATTATTGTTATTTTGCTTCAAATCCCGTATTTTGTGCACATGTGTGTATTTATCAGGCACATTTATAAGCTTTATAAACTGTGTGGTCCATAGAACCACTGGCTGAATTGCATCACTCCTTTGTTTTGTGTTACTTGCAGCGCTTAGATCGACCAATCCAGTGGAAGCTCTCATAGTAGCAGCAGTAGTACATCAGAGTACTGAGAGCTGACATGTTTTCATAAGAAGCGACTTATTTTAAATGTTGTCTGTGTTCCTTACCTTCAACTCCTATACTTCGTATATGTCTGTTTATTTATGCCAACTCTGGTATGGACAGATATAGTAATTGCTGTGTTCAGATGTGAATGAAGTTGGTGATTCTTCGCTCACAGCTCCAGGTAGTGTTGTCCACCAATTGGTCCACTGCTGCGGTCACCTTGGGTACTGCCTATACTGAGATTGACCTCTCACTTGGTCCGCAGCTCGTGGTCGTGCAGTAGCGTTCTCGCTTCCCGCGCCCTGATTCCCGGGTTCGATTCCCGGCGGGGTCAGGGATTTTCTCTGCCTCGTGATGACTGGGTGTTGTGTGCTGTCCTTAGGTTAGTTAGGTTTAAGTAGTTCTAAGTTCTAGGGGACTGATGACCATAGATGTTAAGTCCCATAGTGCTCAGAGCCATTTGAACCTCTCATTTGGGGTCGAGTGGGAAGTCATTCCAGTGTGTGGGTGGCAGTGAAAGAATTTCCATGTTGCTGATCGGAGAGCCTGCTCAGTTCGTCTGATGAACAATTTGATTTCTGTCTATGGCTGATGAAATCCATGAGCCAGATGAAGTCGCTTGCCATGTTCCAGAGAAAGCCTCTCAGTGTGCAAGGCAGGACAGAGGGTAGTATTACTGGTGATTGGAAGCTCCGGTGTTAGGTGTGTAATGGCACCATTTAGAGAAACGGCTGTATAGGAGGGGAAGGAATCCAATGTGCATACTGGGAGGAGTCTTTACAGATAAGAAATGGGTGCTTCTGGATACCATGAAAGACATGGAATAGCCAGCAGTAGGTGGTGGCTCACGTTGGTGCTAACAATATGTGCCACATTGGATTGGAAGAGGTTCTCTCAGGTTTCAGGTGACTGGCTAGTAAAGACTGCCAGTCTTGTGTGCGAAATGAAGGCATAGCTCACCATCTGAAGCATCATGGGCAGAACTGAAGGTGGTTCTTCTATACAGAGTGGAGTGAAGTCTGAATCAGAGTCCCAGACAGTTCTGCAGCTGTGTAGGTTGCAGATTCCTAGAACACCGAAAGAGGGTAGATACAACACAGTAAGTATCGTAGCTGTAAATTGTTGTAGTTGCATTAGAAAAGAACGAGGGCTCAAAGTGCTAACAGAAAGCACTGAATCTCAAATCGTTATAGGTATTTAAATAAGTTCAGCCGAAATTTTTGAAGGGACCTAAGTATGTTCACAAAGAATAGATGAAATACATTTGGTGGTGTAGTGTTCATTGCTGTTTGGAGTAGTTTACCTTGTAGTGAAATTTAAGTAGATAGCTCCTGTGAGGTAGTAAGGGTAGCGATCAATTAAAAGTTCTGATCTCAGATGTCATGGTCTATCTGTAAAACTACCTCTTCCTGACGTTTCGTTGCCTACTGCAGCCAACATCTTCGGAGGTGAGTAAACGATGGCTGCCAGGCCATGGATTTCCCATTTATATAGTGTGCATAGAGGGCACCAACATATGTCACATGGGGCAGACTATAAGTCTATCTCTGACTAACATCATTATTCTTGAATGAATGTAATCGATCGTCACATCATTGGAACAAAGTCGACCACAATATCCTGTCTAACTTTAAGACGTCCTCTTTTGTGATGAAATCATTGTGGTGTTCCAGAATTTCTATAGCTTTCCTATACATACGTGCATAATAATCGATGTTCTGGCTAACACGCTTGTCTCACTAAATTTTATTTCATGACCACCTTCCTTAAAAACATGTTTCGGTACAGCTGATTGTCGGTATATCTCAGTCTACAGTTCCTTTTGTGTTCAGTTGGCCAAAACTTTCCCAATACAGTCCGTAATATTGTGAATAAATGGAAGAAAAACTTTTCCAGCTGACAGTTGTTGCTGCATGTTGTCACATACTTTTCTTCTAGGATGAAGTGCTCGCTCGATGTCGTTGTCGGCGTATCCATTTTTCTTAGCAGCCATTCGTAAATGATTTAGATCAACTTGAAAATAAACTTACTAGCTCTGTCCACCAATGTTTTAATTACACCTCTCTTCTTCCTGGGATGATGGTTCGAATGCTTATGGAGGTATTAGTCGATGTGTGTTTCTTTTGTATACACCTTATGCCCTAGAATCCCATTGCCTGTTTAATTGCTGATACGTCCAAAAAATTTAGTTGCCATTTCTCTGTTTCTCCATAGTAAATTGTATCTTTGGATTAATACTATTCAGATACACCAAGAAACCGTACAGTTCCTCTCTACTGTGATTCCATATCAAAAAAGTCCCATCCACGTACCGACACCACTTTCAAGGACTTTTTCTGCCTGACTGCAGTGCTTACTGTTCAAAAAATTCCATGAAAAGAGTAGCAACAGCTGGACTCAGAGGGCTGCCCATGGCCACGCCGTCTGTTTGTTCGTGAAACTCATTATCATACTGGAAGGTGCTTCAGTCTGGAACCGCGCGACCGCTACAGTCGCAGGTTCGAATCCTGCCTTGGGCATGGATGTGTATGATGTCCTTAGGTTAGTTAGGTTTACGTAGTTCTAAGTTCTAGCGGACTGATGACCTGAGATGTTAAGTCCCATAGTGCTCAGCGCCAAATAAATCATGGACAGGCAATGTTGGGACCTCCATAGCCTGGCAGCCAGTCATTGACTCACTGCTACCCGCAGTTGGTAACGAAACGTCAGGAAGTAGTAGTTTTACAGATTGACCATGGCCTCTCAGGTCATAAGTTTTAACTAATGGGGATGCTGACTGTGAAAGCCTATACAGTGTGATAAGTACAGGTGGAGCTTACACCTACGAACTGGAATAAATTAATAAGTTCCCTTCACCAATGCTCTGACTTCGATGAAACATGCTGAACAGTTCAAAGAAAACTTGTCATTTGAAATAGGTATGCCACTCGTAGAATTAGAGTTGGTGGGAACTTTCGTCTACCCTCGATATATTGGCGAAAATACAATGTCAGTGGTAGGCATAAAACGTCCTCGAAAACCCAACTGAATGGTGTGTCTGAAAATTATTTTGCAGAGTGAGTTCAGAAACCCACTGAAAGTGTAAATGGTTGAGAAAACATCTTTGACATCTTCATAACCATGGCCAAAGAGGGAGCGTAACAGGTACAGGGATTAATGACCAAAATGTTGTTGAGCCATGAAAAGTTCACAAGAGTGAATACTGTAACATCAAAACTCTCCAAAATAAACTCAGAATACATGCCCTTGAAAAAGCAGATAAAAATTCACTTGACACATCCCAAAGAGAGAGTTTCCACTCCTTCAGATAAGTCTTTCTAAGCATAGTCCAGATGTGGTTTAAAGTAAAATAAGTAATAACTGAGAGATACATATCAAATAAATTAATAAGTGGTACTGACACACAACAGGTCAGACCAATGTTTCAGAAGCAATGAAATACACATGCCAAATTTAAAAGAATGCAAAATCCACAGGATTGGCGAAGTTTTACAGAAGCTCGAAATTTAGTGCAAACTTCAATGAGAGAGGCTTTTAATAGTTTCCAGAACGACACTGTGTCGAAATCTGGCAGAAAACCCAAAGAAATTCTGGTTGTATGTAAAGTATACAATTGACAAGGTGCATTAATATGGTTAGTTCAAATGGCTCTGAGCACTATGGGACTCAACTGCTGAGGTCATTAGTCCCCTAGAACTTAGAACTAGTTAAACCTAACTAACCTAAGGACATCACAAACATCCATGCCCGAGGCAGGATTCGAACCTGCGACCGTAGCGGTCTTGCGGTTCCAGACTGCAGCACCTTTAACCGCACGGCCACTTCGGCCGGCGGTGCATTAATACCTTCACTGCACGATAACAATTGTAAAGTTATTGACGAAAGTGCTACTAAAGCGAGTTACTGAAGACGGATTTTATCAATTCCTTCACAGGAAAAGCAAAGTATTCCAGAATTCTAATTAAGAATAACTGCCTATATGAGTAACTTAGAAGTGGGTATCCTAAATGTGTTGGAGTAGCTTAACACTTAAGAAAGGCAATGCCTCTGGGGCAGACTGTACACCACCCACGTTAAGAAAGGCAATGCCTCTGGGGCAGACTGTACACCACCCACGTTTAGAAAGGCAATGCCCCTGGGGCAGACTATACACCACCCAGGTTCCTTTCAGAATTGCTGATACAATAGCTCCATACTTAGCAGTCATATGCAACTCTTCAATTGCAGAAAGATCAGTACCCAAAGACAGGAACGTAGCACAAATTAGACCGGAACCCAAGAAAGGAAATGGGAGTAATCCGACGAAATGCCCACCCATACCACTAGCTTCACTTTGCAGTAGGATTTTGGAAAATATAATCTGTTTGAACATTGTGAATGACCTTCAAGATATCATTTATGGACAAATAACCAACACATATTCGGAGAACATAATTCTTGTGAAACACAAAAAGCTCTTTATTCTCGCAAAATAATGACTGATTTGGGCAGATGATATTACATTGATTTTTTTTTTTTTTTGTTTTACAGAAAGCTTTTGCCTCTGTTCCTCACAAGTGATTTCCGATTACGTTGTGTGCCCCTGGAGTATCATCCTAATTGTTTGCACTTATTCGTGATTTTGTACCAGGAAGGTAACAGTTCGTAATATCTGACAGAAAGTCATCGAAGTAATATCTGACGTTTCCCAAGTAAGTGTTATAGGCCCTTTCTTGTACCTGATCTATGTACACGATTTAAGAGACAATCTGAGAAGCTCTCTTTGATTGTTTGCAGATTATGCTGTCATTTACCTTATTGTAAAGTCATCAGATGATCAAAACGAATTGTGAAGTGATAAAGATGTCTTTAAGATGTGAAAAATGACATTTGACTGTAAATAATGGAAAGTATGAAGTAAACCACATGAGTATTGAAATAAATGTGCTAAATTTCGTTACCACGATAAATCATACAAACCTAAAAGCTGTGAACTCAACGAAATACATATGGATTACACTTATGAGTAAATTAAATCATAACATTCATATAGATAATGCTCTGGAGGAAGCAAACCAAAGATTGGTTTTTTGGCAGACAACTTGGAAAATGTAACAAGTCTACTAAAGAAACTGCTTACACTGTGCTTGTCTGTCCTCTTGTGGAGTATTGCAGTGTGGTGTGGGACATCAAAGAAATTTAAAGGATAGCAGCTGTTTTTGTATTATCACGAAATCAAGGAGAGAGTGCTATGGATACGATACATGAACTGGGATGGTGGTAGTTAGAACAAAGGCGTTTTTCGCTAGAGCCAGAGATTTTCGTGAAATTTCAAACACGAATTTTGTCGTCAGAGTTTGATAATATTTTGTTGGCGCCCATCTATGTAGGGAGAAATTATCATCATAGTAAATTACGAGAAATCAGAGCTCACATGGAAAAGTGTAACCCTGTTCGCAATGAGAGTGGAATGGTAGAGAAGTAAATAAAAAATTATGGTTCGATGCACATCTGCCAGGCCCTTAATCGTAAATTGCAGAGTTACCATGTAGATATAGATCGTCAGGCATCATCGTCATCTTACATATATGCTTGTGGGCTTCGGACATTTAGGTGATGTGGCTGATAATTGTCTCAGAGCCACTTGCTCTACACATATTTACTGATACTGTTCTCATTACATCTTCTGGAATACCTTAGCAACAACAGCAAATTGTGTCAATATCTTCATCATCAGCACTCACGTTACAGTTTACCATGGACAAAAAGTTAATTAACTGAATATAGAAAATCGGATACTTAGCAGTGAGATTTCTATTTTGTTTTTAATATGTACAGTCGACGTCTTAATCAGTCATTGTCAAGATGCAAATGCTGAGAGAGTGCTGTGCATAGATGTTTCAAAAAGAAAGTAGAACCTCCTACTGATACAATAGTAACAAAACATAATGAGAGTTTGTAACACCTCCGATTTATTTCGACCCGACCTGATCTGATCGAATAGCAGCCCAATAATTATTATTAATGTGACCGTGTACCTAATGGGGCTGGCAATCGGAATTGACTGCTACGGAAGTTGTTACTTTCCAGTTCGTCCTTCTCAAATGCTGTAATAATGAAATGTCTGGTAACAAGAAAAACACCAACACAGTTTCACTAATCACGAACCTATATTCGTCTCAAAAGCACAAAAGGAGGAGACAGCCACTGCCTTCGTCATACATATCTAAATACGGCTAATCTCAGCACAGGCCTCTTCATTTCTCATTATCGTCACACGTTAATCCATCTCTGCAATCCAAAGAGATGCCGGCGCGGTAGACGCAAAACCAAAATATCGGCACTAGAATATCACTAATCACTTGAGTAATAATACTTCACTTTCCCGGTATTATTCTAGCACAAAGGGGTTAAACCGCGGCGATGGCAACTCCCTTTCTCGTTAAAGCCTTGCATTACAACAACTGGCCTCCACACACCTCTGCCCGCAATATGGGACTGACTCAACTCCACACTCGCTCTCGCAACACGACACAATCGATTGTTCGCCCTATCGACCGGTGCCGAGTGCAAACTTATAGTAAGGGCCTACGGACCCCTTACATCCCTGCCCTCGAAAACTTCTTTGGAGCCTCGGGCGTAAAAGAATTGGCAAGGAAAATTAGATATCATTACATCTGAACAAAACACACAGTGTAAATAATTAATGAAATTACAATTCACCAAATAATCCCTCGACTCCGGTATGGGCTGCCTCCACAATAATATTCTACAAAAGGTTATTACATCTCACAAACATGGCATTGTCCAAATTACAATTTTTTTATCAAGCAGCAATAATCCTCTATAGCCCATATTGAATGCCTCACACAACATACAATCAAAAATTATTACGTAAACAAATGACATATGAATTATTATATTACAAATTAGTTGTTACAGGTTTTACACCCATTCTCAGGTAATCGTCGATATGAAATATGAAGTTCTAGTTATAATACATCAGAAAGTACAATGCAAATAAACATTCCCCTTTTTCAAATGTCCGTTTAACAACTAAATGTTCTAAACATGTCTTAGTAGGTCCATTCTGGTCCTTTTAGCTCTCACTCTTGACCAGACCTCGTCTGGTGTGTCATTCAGTTTTCCGGTCTCTCCGCCTCTTCTATATGCACTGTGTCATTCATTCGCCTATCCCTTCCTCTCTCATGATTTCTTGGTTCTTCACTCCTTCTCCAATCATTTCTCCATTGCCGTTCACCACCATGGTTCCTATACCTGTGGCCTCCACCTCTTCCTCTATAATCAGACGAATTATTAAAATGATTCCTTTGGTCATTACTTCCCTCTCGGTTTTGATCATTAGCTTGATTGTGTTCCTGTGATCGAACAGATTCCAACTGTTCCAGTATCTCCATCAAGACCTCCCTATCTTTAATTGGGATCCTGGATACAGTTTCTTGCATTTTCCGGTTCAATCTTCTTTTTATCGCAGATATATCATCACTCAGGGGTTGCTCCAAGGTCTCGTTCAATTCCCACAAATGTTCGGCAAACTCTCTCAACGCTCCTCTCCATGTATTAAGTGACTTGCGGTGTAGTAGGTCCTCAATTGCTGCACACTGATGACTTTTGGACCAGTATTTCTTCAAGAATTCCCCTTCAAACTGATCAAAACTAGTAGTCCCTTTCTTCTTCCTGACTCCCCAAGTGAAGGCCTCACTTTCCATTGCAACCCTCTGGTTATCCTCTTCTCGTTGCACGGCTATAGCATTTCTCAGATTGACAGCCAGTTGGTTTTGCCTATCTCCTATCCCCTTAACCGCATGATTGCATTGTTTCTGCCTCTGCATCACCTCGGTGATTCGGTGACTGCAATTTGTTTCCACTTCGGTGGTCCTTTCTCCCAATTCGGCTTTAGTTTCTTCAATATCGTCTTCTATCTTTTTTGTTAACTTTCCTTCCATCTTCTCCACGTCTCCCTGGACTTGGTCTATGCTCTTCTGTAGCTTACTCTCTCTCTCTCTCTCTCTCTCTCTCTCGTTGATGTCCATCTTCAGCTGTTCTTGTAACTCCTGCATTTCCTTCTTCAGATTATATTCCATCTTTATTCGCGATGTTTTGAGCTCTTGTGTTAGAGTTTCTTTAATTGACTTTTCTAAGTTTTCTTTGGTTTCTTGTAAATCTTCCTTAAATGATTTTCGGAATATTTCAAAACTTTTTCTAGTTTCTTGGAAATCTTCCTTTAATGATTCTCTGAATTCTTCTACCATTTCTCTTGTTGCCTTGGCCTCCTTTAACAACTCTGCTAACATCGACCGTATATCTGCATCCTCTGAAACTGGCTTACCTCTCGTCGTTTGTCCCGGTGTCTTGGGATAACTAGTTGAATGTGCTAATGGGCTTTCTAATGACAATCCACAATCACTGATTCCTGAATCATCTCTTGTCTTCCTGTCCTGTCCCTTTCCTTTCAACTGCTGCCTCACAAACCTGTTTATCTTCGGTAGACATGTTTGGTTTATTTTTAATGCACAGGCAAGTAATATAAAATAACCTCTAGTAACCCAAAACACTCCTAATTACCACGAAACTAATCAAACAGTAACTGTGGTATCTTCAGTTAATCCCAAAATAGGTACAATACGTATGAATACTGAACATAACGACTCTCAAAACCTAATAATTTCAAATATCAATTTTCACATACACAATTTATGTAAAATGTTTTAAATAAGATAAATCACACCATTCATTAAATCTATAACTGTAAAATCCCCAAAAACAATGAGCATATCTGTATAATCACCATTTAGACAGCACAGCATGCATCAATAAGTATGCTATATTTCAGAGTATGTTTCGCAAACTTTTCGGAAATTACTGTAATTGGGCACTTCTCCTAAGGTGAAACACAGTTTAAAACTGTTTATTTATCGTGAAGACAGTACACTGCAATTTAATGTTATGCTAACCAGTCGTCTTCACTCACCAACTGACGTTACCACGAGTCGCGATGTTTTGATGTTTGAAGAGGGCATGGGGCTCTACTGCCGCCGGAGCCGCGTGAAGTCGCGCTGAAGATCTGTGGCGAGTCGTCGTAGATCTCAGTCGGCTGCTCCGTGGCGCTGCAGGCGGGCCTAGTTTGTAGGTCGGCCGCTAGATGCCAGGTCGGCGCTCGGTGTTTCGAAGTCGCGCTGAAGACCCGTGGCGAGTCGTCGTAGTTCTCAGGCGGCCGCTCCGTGGCGCTGCAGGCAGGTGTAGTTTGTAGTTCAGCTGCTAGATGCCGGGTTGGGGCTCGAGGTCTCGCTGATTGCTGTCAGTGTAGTGCGTCTGCACCTGACCTACTCCTTGCACAGGTAGTTGGGATGACGTGTGAAATCACCTCGCGGATCGAAGCTCTTTGGCGCAGATGCTACACGGGTCTGCGTGACTTCACTCAACAATTGCTTCGCCACATATATTGTCGCCTGCATAACAGTTTATGGGTCCACACGAAATTACTCGATTTTCATCATTCAAAAAGCAATTTCAGTCAAATACTACTATTAAACACTTCTTTAAAGCTTTCGTGACGAATTCTTGACTCGTTTTGCTGTTGTAATGTTCACACGTCTTTCTTTGGTGTTCACTTTTCACAGTTTTTCTCGCGGATTTACGCGTTTGCACATTATAACACAGTTTATCGACACTATTACTCTTATCTAATATGGCGAAAAAACAGTTTATTCACAATCGTAAGATGCTATTACTTCGTATTGTTCAAAATGCACTGTTTCTTGGCGCGATTTTAAAGTTTATACTCTGTCTCGATCCGAAATTGAAAAAATATTTTCTCGCGTTAAGCAAGATAAAATTGCCTATTGTTCTTTACAATTCGTCTGAAAACTGAACAATGTCCTGTCACGGTCGCCAAGGTGTAACACCTCCGATTTATTTCGACCCGACCTGATCTGATCGAATAGCAGCCCAATAATTATTATTAATGTGACCGTGTACCTAATGGGGCTGGCAATCGGGATTGACTGTTACGGAAGTTGTTACTTTGCAGTTCGTCCTTCTCAAATGCTGTAATAATGAAATGTCTGGTAACAAGAAAAACACCAACACAGTTTCACTAATCACGAACCTATATTCGTCTCAAAAACACAAAAGGAGGAGACAGCCACTGCCTTCGTCATACATATCTAAATACGGCTAATCTCAGCACAGGCCTCTTCATTTCTCATTATCGTCACACATTAATCCATCACTGCAATCCAACACTGCAATCCAAAGAGATGCCGGCGCGGTAGACGCGAAACCAAAATATCAGCACTAGAAGATCACTAATCACTTGCGTAATAATACTTCTTCACTTTCCCGGTATTATTCTAGCACAAAGGGGTTAAACCGCGGCGATGGCAACTCCCTTTGTCGTTAAAGCCTTGCATTACAACAACTGGCCTCCACACACCTCTGCCCACAACATGGGACTGACTCAACTCCACACTCGCTCTCGCAACATGACACAATCGATTGTTCGCCCTATCGACCTATGCCGATTGCAAACTTATAGTAAGGGCCTACGGACCCCTTACAAGTTACAGGTAGACCAGTTTTTAAACGTTTCTTGTATGGACAGGCATTTTATACAATTCGAACATATGCAACACTTCATACATGTTAATTGCAGTAACGTCATACGACATAATGGGCTCAGAGGTGTATGGTGCACGGGGCAAAGTGTGCTGCATGATAGTTGATGGAGCACTTGCCATGGGAGTGGAGGTGTTCATGGCTGGATGCTTATGCTCATAACAGTGAATATGCATTTGAACTGTACTGAAATCTTGGTCCTGTGCATGCAGAGCCGAGGGCACTTCGAACAGGAGCTGCTATATCTACAAGTAACAGAAGCACAAGGAGGAGGCACAAGGGTCCTCTCATCCCTCTCCTTCTCCCCTCCCCTCCCCTCCCATATCCCCTTTCCATCCTGTGCACCTCAGGCACTAGTTCCTTTCCTGTTTTCTCTCTAACTCTCCCACCCTCCCTTCCTCTCTCTGTCTCCCATGTATCTCCCCAGCCCGTATCTCCAGGTAGGTTGAGATTCCTAAACTGCCAGAAAATTCTATACAGGCTTATAAATCCATAACCATTCAATGTATTGGTAAGGTTTATAGCTCCTATCGAAACGATACCATCTTTTAACATGGAAAAATGTACTTCACCCAATAAAAAGTTTTTCACCTTAGGAAGCGCGTTTCTAGCTGGGAAATCTGGAAATTTTTTCTTGTTTGTATATACACCCAGTTAAGAAGGTATCTCTTTCGTATGAAATGAAGTGCCTATTGAGAAGAAATGCCGTGCACAGGTGGTACAGCTGTTTTATCAGAACAGCAGCACTGCGTTGCAGGAATATCATTGAAATAAATGGCTGTGAAGAGGCCCCATGTCAATAAATGTGTTGAAGAATACAATCAAGGAAATAAGTGAATTGGGTGGTGCAGCAGATTGCCATAGCGGTTGTTGAAGTTGCTTTTAGCTACAGCTAATCACGCAGCAGATGCCTCAAATTCTGCAGTAAACGCTAGCGTTCTCACAGGATCTCTCTCTCTCTCCCTCCCTCCCTCCCTACCTCCCTACCTCCCTCCCTCCCTACCTCCCTCCCTACCTCCCTCCCTCCCTACCTCCCCCCTTCCCTACCTCCCCCCTTCCCTACCTCCCTCCTTCCCTACCTCCCTCCTTCCCTACCTCCCTCCTTCCCTACCTCCCTCCTTCCCTACCTCCCTCCTTCCCTACCTCCCTCCTTCCCTACCTCCCTCCTTCCCTACCTCCCTCCTTCCCTCCTTAGTAGGTGGAACCAGATGTAATAGTTTTACGGTGATGTAAGAAACGACCCACCAGGGTAGCCGAGAACACTAACACACTGCTTCCCGGATTCCAGTAGGCGTGCTGACCCCGGATCGAATCCACATGGCAGATTAGCGACGAAGGGCCAGTGTGCCGGCCATCCTGGATGTGGTTTTTAGGTAGTTTTCTTCACCCTGCTAGGTGAATAGCAGGCTGGTCCCCACATTCCACTTCAGTTACACAGCTTGCAGACATTCGCATTTTCCCATGGATTACACTGGATGGAAACAGTTGGGGAACACTAATTCACTAATTATGTCCCAGAACGGGGGGAGGGACTTTGGGAATGGCGACCCCATCGTAATACCAGCCTGTATAATATGTAATGGCACTTTGCAACAAGCCTCGGCCAAAAGACTGAGTAAAGGTTGCGAAGTCCCATTGATCTGCCAACCCAACTGGTTGTTGGATAGAGGAGTACTGGCGTAGATAAATCGAATGTAAGAAACTGTTTTTGTTCATAATGACAGCCCTTTGGTTGGAAAACTGAGAGAACAAAGGAAGGAATAAAATAGAGGTAACAGCTATCATCCCAAAATTTTTAACAAATGTGTTGTAAACCATCAGCGGTGTTACCGTCCAGGCTGTAGTATGTGTGTTGATAAAATACATGTGCACTTCCATCATCACTGCAACCATCAAAAAGAAACACAAAGTATATCTATTTTAAAAAGCTGATAAGAATGCTCTTAACGCCCTCTTAAGAGAGAGTCTTCACTCCTTCCGATCTGATCATGTAAGTGTAGAAAAGTTGTGGTATGTTTTCAAAGAGATAGTATCGACAGCAATTGAGAGATAAATGCCACATAAAGTAATAAGTGATGGGACTCATCCGCCATGGTACACTACGTGGGTCAGATCGTTGTTGCAGAAGCAACGAAAAAAGCATGCCAAATTTAAAAGAGCGCAAAATCCTCAAGATTGGCAAAGTTTTACAGAAGTTCGAAATATGGCGCGTACTTCAATGCGAGATGCTTTCGATAATTTCCACAACGAAATTTTGTCTCGAAATCTGACAGAAAACCAAAAGAGATTCTGGTCATACATAAGGCACACCAGTGGCAACATGCAATACCTTCACTGTGCGATAACAACGGTGAAGTCACTGAAGATAGTGCCACTAAAGCAGATTTATTAAACACGGTTTTCCGAAACTCCTTCACCAAAGAAGACGAAGTAAATATTCCTGAATTCCAATCAAGAACAACTGCCAAGATGAGAAATATAGAAGTAGATATCCTCGGAGTAACAAAGCAGCTTAAATCACTTAATAATGGCAAAGCCTCTGGTCCGGACTGTATACCAGTCAGGTTCCTCTGAGTATGCTGATAAAATAGCTCCATATTTAGCAATAATATACGACAACTCGCTCACCGAAAGATCCTTACCTAAAGACTGGAAAATTGCTCAAGTCACACAAATACCCAAAAAGGGAAGTAGGAATAATTCGCTAAATTTAAGGCCTATATCACTATCGTCGATTTGCAGTAGGGTTTTGGAACATATACTGTATTCAAACATTATGAAGTACCTCGAACAAAACGTTTTATTGACACAGTCAGCATGTTTTCAGAAAAATATCGTTCTTGTGAGACACAACTGACTCTTTATACTCTGAAGTAATAAGTGTTATTGACAAGGAATGTCAAATTGATTCCATATTTTTAGATTTACAGAAGGCTTTCGACACTGTTCCTCACAGGCGTCTACCAACCAAACTGTGTGCCTACGGAGTATCGCCTCAGTTGTGCGACTGGATTCGTGATTTCATGTCATAAAGGTCACAGTTCGTACTAATTGACGGAAAGTCATCGAGTAAAACAAGTATTATCCGGCGTTCCCCGCTATTGTTCCTCGAGCCGGCCGCAGTGGTCTCGCGGTTCTAGGCGCGCAGTCCGGAACCATGCGACCGCTACGGTCGCAGGTTCGAATCCTGCCTCGGGCATGGATGTGTGTGATGTCCTTAGGTTAGTTAGGTTTAAGTAGTTCTAAGTTCTAGGGGACTTATGACCACAGCAGTTGAGTCCCATAGTGCTCAGAGCCATTTGAACCATATTGTTCCTGATCTACTCTCCTGGAAATGGAAAAAAGAACACATTGACACCGGTGTGTCAGACCCACCATACTTGCTCCGGACACTGCGAGAGGGCTGTACAAGCAATGATCACATGCACGGCACAGCGGACACACCAGGAACCGCGGTGTTGGCCGTCGAATGGCGCTAGCTGCGGAGCATTTGTGCACCGCCGCCGTCAGTGTCAGCCAGTTTGCCGTGGCATACGGAGCTCCATCGCAGTCTTTAACACTGGTAACATGCCGCGACAGCGTGGACGTGAACCGTATGTGCAGTTGACGGACTTTGAGCGAGGGTGTATAGTGGGCATGCGGGAGTCCGGGTGGACGTACCGCCGAATTGCTCAACACGTGGGGCGTGAGGTCTCCACAGTACATCAATGTTGTCGCCAGTGGTCGGCGGAAGGTGCACGTGCCTGTCGACCTGGGACCGGACCGCAGCGACGCACGGATGCACGCCAAGACCGTAGGATCCTACGCAGTGCCGTAGGGGACCGCACCGCCACTTCCCAGCAAATTAGGCACACTGTTGCTCCTGGGGTATCGGCGAGGACCATTCGCAACCGTCTCCATGAAGCTGGGCTACGGTCCCGCACACCGTTAGGCCGTCTTCCGCTCACGCCCCAACATCGTGCAGCCCGCCTCCAGTGGTGTCGCGACAGGCGTGAATGGAGGGACGAATGGAGACGTGTCGTCTTCAGCGATGAGAGTCGCTTCTGCCTTGGTGCCAAGGATGGTCGTATGCGTGTTTGGCGCCGTGCAGGTGAGCGCCACAATCAGGACTGCATACGACCGAGGCACACAGGGCCAACACCCGGCATCATGGTGTGGGGAGCGATCTCCTACACTGGCCGTACACCACTGGTGATCGTCGAGGGGACACTGAATAGTGCACGGTACATCCAAACCGTCATCGAACCCATCGTTCTACCATTCCTAGACCGGCAAGGGAACTTGCTGTTCCAACAGGACAATGCACGTCCGCATGTATCCCGTGCCACCCAACGTGCTCTAGAAGGTGTAAGTCAACTACACTGGCCAGCAAGATCTCCGGATCTGTCCCCCATTGAGCATGTTTGGGACTGGATGAAGCGTCGTCTCACGCGGTCTGCACGTCCAGCACGAACGCCGGTCCAACTGAGGTGCCAGGTGGAAATGGCATGGCAAGCCGTTCCACAGGACTACATCCAGCATCTCTACGATCGTCTCCATGGGAGAATAGCAGCCTGCATTGCTGCGAAAGGTGGATATACACTGTACTAGTGCCGACATTGTGCATGCTCCGTTGCCTGTGTCTATGTGCCTGTGGTTCTGTCAGTGTGATCATGTGATGTATCTGACCCCAGGAATGTGTCAATAAAGTTTCCCCTTCCTGGTACAATGAATTCACGGTGTTCTTATTTCAATTTCCAGGAGTGTATATTAACAACATAAGAGACAATCAGGGTAGCCGTCTTAAATTGTTTGCAGATGATTGTCATTTACTGTCTTGTAAAGTCATCACATGATAAAAACGACTTACAAAATGATTTAGATAAGATATCTGTATGGTGCAAATAGTGGCAACTGACCCTGAATAAGGGAAAGTATGAAGTTATTCACATGAGTCCTATAAGAAGTGTGCTAAATTACGATTACACGATAGTCACACAAAACTGAAGGCTGTAAATTCAACTAAATACTTACGGATTACAAATAACCTGAATTCGAACGATCACATAGATAATATTGTGGGTAGAGAAAAAGGGAGAGAAGGAAACATAGTAGGTGAATATGGATAGGGGGTAATAAATGAAAGAGGAAGCCGTCTGGTAGAATTTTGCACAGATCATAACTTAATCATAGCTAACACTTCGTTATAGAACCATAAAAGAAGGTTGTACACATGGAAGAATCCTGGAGATACTAGAAGGGATCAGATAGATTATATAATGGTAAGACAGAGACTTATGAACCAGGTCTTAAATTGTAAGACATTTCCAGTGGCAGATGTGGACTCTGACCACAATCTATTGGTTATGAACTGTATATTAAAACTGAAGAAACTGCAATGGGAATTTAAGGAGATGGGACCTGGATAAACAGACTAAATCGGAGGTCGTACAGAGTTTCAGGGAGAGGATAAGGGAACAATTGTCACGAATGGGGGAAAGAAATACAGTAGAAGAAGAATAGGTAGCTTTGAGGAATGAAATAGTGAAGGCAGCTGAGGATCAAGTAGGTAAAAAGACGTGGGCTAGTAGAAATCCT
Source organism: Schistocerca piceifrons (assembly GCF_021461385.2). Classification (NCBI taxonomy): domain Eukaryota; kingdom Metazoa; phylum Arthropoda; class Insecta; order Orthoptera; family Acrididae; genus Schistocerca; species Schistocerca piceifrons. The sequence continues at coordinate 156,476,989 of NC_060148.1, forward strand.
TGGGTAACAGAAGAAATATTGAGTGTAATTGATGAAAGGAGAAAATATTAAAATGCAGTAAATGAAGCAGGCAAAAAGGAATACAAACGTCTCAAAAATGAGATCGACAGGAAGTGCAAAATAGCTAATCAGGGACAAATGTAAGGCTGTAAAGGGTCATCTCATGAGGGGTAAGGTAGATACTGCCTACAGGAAAATTAGAGAGACCTTCAGAGAAAAGAGAGTCACTTGCATGAATATAAATAGCTCTGATGGAAACCCAGTCGTAAGTAAAGAAGGGAAAGCAGAAAGGTGGAAGGAGTATACAGGGTGTTACAAAAAGGTACGGCCAAACTTTCAGGAAACATTCCTCACACACAAAGAAAGAAAATATGTCATGTGGACATATGTCCGGAAACGCTTACTTGCCATGTTGGAGCTCATTTTATTACTTCTCTTCAAATCACATTAATCATGGAATGGAAACACACAGCAACAGAACATACCAGCGTGACTTCAAACATTTTGTTACAGGAAATGTTCAAAATGTCCTCAGTTAGCGAGGATACATGCATCCACCCTCCGTCGAATGGAATCCCTGATGCGCTGATGCATCCCTGGAGAATGGCGTATTGTAACACAGCCGTCCACAATACGAACATGAAGAGTCTCTACATTTGGTACCAGGGTTACATAGACAAGAGCTTTCAAATGCCCCCATAAATGAAAGTCATGAGGGTTGAGGTCAGGAGAGCGTGGAAGCCATGGAATTGGCCTGCCTCTACCAATCCATCGCTCACCAAATCTGTAGTTGAGAATGTACAAACACTTCAACTGAAAAGTGCAGGAGCTCCATCGTACATGAACCACATGTTGTGTCATACTTGTAAAGGCACATGTTCTAGCAGCACAGGTAGAGTATCCTGTATGAAATCATGATAACGTGCTCCATTGAGCGTAGGTGGAAGAACATGGGGCCCAATAAAGACATCACCAACAATGCCTGCCCAAATGTTCACAGAAAATTTGTGTTGATGAAGTGATTTCACAATTGCTTGCGGATTCTCGTCAGCCCACACATGTTGATTGTGAAAATTTACAATTTGATCACGTTGAAGTGAAGCCTTATCCGTAAAGAGAACATTTGCACTGAAATGAGGATTCACACATTGTTGGAGGAACCATTCGCAGAAGTGTACCCGTGGAGGCCAATCAGCTGCCTGCACACGCTGTACGTGGTACCGAAACAACTGGTTCTACCATACCGCTCTCCATTCAGTGACGTGGTCAACATTACCTTGTACAGCAGCAACGTCTCTGATGCTGACATTAGAGTTACCGTCAACCGCACAAAGAATTGCCTCATCCATTCTCCTCGTCATTCTAGGTCTTCCCCAGTCGCGAGTCATAGGCTGGAATTTTCCGTGCTCCCTAAGACGCCGATCGATTGCTTCAAACGACTTCCTGTTGGGACACCTTCGTTCTGGAAATCTGTATCGATACAAACGTACCACGCCACGGCTATTGCCCCATGCTAATCCATACATCAAGTGGGCATCTGCGAACTCCACATTTGTAAACATTGCACTGACTGCAAAACCACATTCGTGATGAACACTAACCTGTTGATGGTACTTACTGATGTGCTCGATGCTAGTACTGTAGAGCAATGAGTCGCATGTCAACACAAGCACCAAATTCAACATTACCTTCCTTCAGTTGGGCCGACTGGTGGTGAATCGAGGAAGTACAGTACATACTGACCAAACTAAAATGAGCTCTAACATGGAAATTAAGCATTTTCGGACACATGTCCACATAACACCTTTCCTTTATTTGTGTGAGAGAAATGTTTCCTGAAAGTTTGGCCGTACCTTTTTGTAACACCTTGTATAGAGGGTCTATACAAGGGCGATGTGCTTGAGGACAATATTATGGAAATGGAAGAGGATTTAGATGAAGATGAAATGGGAGATACGATACTGCATAAAGAGTTTGACAGAGCACTGAAAGATCTGAGTTCAAACAAGGCCCTGGTAGTGGACAACATTCCATTAGAACTACTGATGGCCTTGGAAGAGCCAGTCCTGACAAAACTCCACCATCTGGTGAGCAAGATGTATGAAACATGCGAAATACCTTCAGACTTCAAGAAGAATATAATAATTCCAAGCCCAAAGAAAGCAGGTGTTGACAGATGTGAAAATTACCGAACTTTCAGTTTAAAAAGTCACAGCTGCAAAATACTAACGCGAATTCTTTATAGATGAATGGAAAAACTGGTACAGGTCGGCCTCTGAGAAGATCAGTTTGGATTCCGTAGGAATACTGGAACACGTGAGGAATACTGACTCTACGACTTATCTTAGAAGAAAGATTAAGAAAAGGCAAACCTATGTTTCTAACATTTGTAGACTTAGAGAAAGCTTTTGACAATGTTGACTGGAATACTCTCTTTCAAATTCTAAAGGTGGCAGGGGTAAAATACAGGGAGCTGAAGGCTATTTACATTTTGTATAGAAATCAGATGGCAATTAAGAGTAGAGGGGCATGAAAGGTAAGCAGTGGTTGGGAAGGGACTGAGACAGGATTGTAGCCTCTCCCTGATGTTATTTAATCTGTATATTGAGCGAGCAGTAAAGGAAACAAAAGAAAACTTTGGAGTAAGTATTAAAATCCATGGAGAAGAAATAAAAACTTTCAGGTTCGCCGATGACATTGTAATTCTGTCGGAGACAGCAAAGGACTGAGAAGAGCAGCTGAACAGAATAGACAGTGTCTTGAAAGGAGGATATAAGATGCACATCAACAAAAGCAAAACTAGGATAATGGAATGTAGTTGGGTGATGCTGATCGAATTAGATTAGCTAATGAGCCATTTAAAGTAGTAGGTGAATTTTGCTATTTGGGGGGAAAATAACTAACGATGGACAAAGTAGATAGGATACAAAATGTAGACTCGCAATGGCAAGGAAAGTGTTTCTGAAGAGGAGAAATGTATGAACATCGAGTATAGATTTAACTGTCAGGAAGTCGTTTCTGAAAGTATTTGTATGGAATGTATGGAAGGGAAATATGGAGGATAAATAGTTTGGACAAAAAGAGAATAGAAGCTTTCGAAATGTGGTGCTACAGAAGAATGCTGAAGATAAGGTGGGTAGATCACGTAACTAATGAGGAGGTATTGACTAGAATTGGGGAGAAGAGGAGTTTGTGGCACAACTTGACGAGAAGAAGGGACCGGTTGGTAGGACATGTTCTGAGGCATCAAGGGATCACAAATTTAGCATTGGAGGGCAGCGTGGAGGGTAAAAATCGTAGAGGGAGACCAAGAGATGAATACACTAGCTGATTCAGAAGGATGTACGTTGCAGTAGGTACTGGGAGATGAAGAAGCTTGCACAGGATAGAGTATCATGGAGAGCTGCATCAAACCAGTTTCAGGACTGAAGATAACAACAACAACAGAGCAAACCAAAGACTGCAATTCATTGCAAAAACACTTAGAAGGTGCAACAGGTCTACTAAAGAGACTGCTTACACCACGCTTGTCCACCCCTTTCTGGAGTATTGCTGTGTGGTGTGGGATCTGCGTCAGGTGGGACTGACGGATGACACTGAAAAAGTGAAACAAATGGCAGCTCGTTCTGTATTATCGCGAAATAGGGGACATAGTGTCAGAGACATGGTATGTGAATTGGAGTGGCAATCATGAAAACAAAGGCGTTTTTCGTTGTGACAGGATATTCTCATGAAATTTCAATCACCAGTTTTCTCCTCCGATTGTGAAAACATTCTGTTGGCACCCACTTACATTTGGAGAAATGATCATCACCATAAAATAAGAGAAATCAGGGCTCGCACAGAAAAATGTAAGTGCTCGTTTTTCCTGTGCGCCGTTCGACAGTGGAGTGGTAGACAGTGAGTTTGAAAGTGCTTCATTGAACCATCTGCGAGGCACTTTATTGTGAATAGCATAGTAATCGTGTAGACATAGATGAATTGTTTATCAATGTACCTGCCACACGAAATGCTGTGCAGTGAAGATTAGGGATATGACAGAAGCACCCAGTATCTACACAATGCTTACATGGTGGTCTCTAAAACAATCGATAAATAAAAACCTCAAAATTTATTTATTGCTAAAGCTTTCCAGAAATTCTGTTTCTTATTCTGGTTGGTTTATGGTTGACTGGCATATTGTAAAATTTTAATTGTAAGTTTTGTTTCTAGTACTTTGACAAACAGAAAGGTATTTGTTTGAAATCTTTTTTGCATATTTTTCTGATGTGTTTTATCATTATTGGTGTTCAGTTACTTCACTTACATGTGTATGAAAATACAAGTTGTAAATTATTGAGTTATAAAAGTTACAATATTTAGTGATTCTAGAATCTGACACACCATGATACCAGTTACATTTAAAAAGTCGTGTGATCCAATTATTTGTTCAAAAACACTCTAAATTTACCATATACCATGCCTAAAAAAACTATATACTCAACACAATGGAAAAAAGTGAAAAGGTACAGTCAGAACAATAGAAAACTCTGGAGCCTGCACACCTTCAGTAGTTTGTAATCTTTCATATCCACCTATGTACGTACTGGGGAGCTGAAAAGCATTACAGTATTTTTCTGTGGGAAAGGGTTTAATTGCCGGTATAATAATGAAACCCTGATACTACAGGTGTAGCTCATCCATCAGCTGTTATTACCGCCACTCAGTATGTAGTGTTACCCTTCAGTACTTAATGGGTGATGATGTGACCATTTATGTGTGTGTCCTTCAGTCAACGGTGTTCTACAATGCCAGGAGACCAGATGTTGGGAAGATGTAAAAATTTTCAAGAAGGCTCACTCCAAGTGTACTGGAAAATTTGCAACCATTTCCATTTGTGGAAGGCTTCATATAAGTTGCAGTGCCAAAAACAGTTTTAGATTAAAACCATCTGCACGTGTGTCATTCACATTCATTCATCAGTATGCAAATTTATTACCTTGATTGATGTCACATTGATTCTTGTTCATGAACAGTCATTGTCCAGCTGATCAACAACCATTGAAGATAACAAATGAAAATATTGATGCTTGCACTAGTAATTGATTTATTTGGAATCAAACAAAAAAAATTGTTTACCAGGTGAAATAAATTTACGATTCGTAGAGGTGAAAGTGTTGCCGAAACAAGGAGAATGCACTTACAGGGCTAAAATAATCGAAGAGGAACATTTAGAAATTATTTCTCTTAAATAAATCTGAAATACCTTGAACTTAAAAATTTTGAATTAAAACATGTAACTGATTAATTTTTTGATACATTTCATAAATTGTTGTAGACTATTGACTTGTAGCACTGTATTTTAAAAAGATTGTAACACGTGAAAGTGAAGTATTTTAGTTCTAATCTAAAAATTTCAGATCAAATCGGCAGTGACTCAGAATAATCATTATTGAAATACCTCTGGTTATTTTCGTTTTAAACCACTTTTACCTCACCAGTTCTTTACTTCTGGTGGAATATTATAATTTTAAATCAGTAACAGTTACTGAATATGTCAATTCGTATGCACTTTTATGACTTGTGGCTTATAGTACTGGATTTATGGTCACTCAAATATTTTTTCTTTGTTGTATATCTCAATATTTAACATTATCCTCCTCACTCTTCAGATTTACTCAGACTACTGGTGGGAGGTGCAGCATATCATGTGAAGAACCTTGTCACCATAGACTGGTCCAGGATGAGTTGGTGATAGACATGGAGAAGTCAACACATGGGTTCAGTACCAATACAGAAGATCTGACTATTGATAAGGAATGCTCAGTTGCCACCCAATATGACTGTAGTACGAGGGAAAAGGAATTACATGTATATAGCTGTAATTTCTGCCAACAAAGCTTTTCTTCAAAATACAGACTCATAATGCATGTGTTTACGCACATTGGTGGAACGCAACCACCTTCGTATGTTTGTAAGTGGTGTGGTGAGGTATTCCACAGTAATGTTGGCTTGAAAAAGCATATGAGAATGAGTGAGAATTGTCGAGTTTCAACTGCAGACAGTCATGAAAAATATGGACATGGTGATGAGCATCAAACCACTACCTCGTTGGATAGCGAGGCAGAAGTTTCTGTCACAGAACACAATGACCAGTCTTCATGTAAGGAAACTTGGAAAGATGCAAACAAGCCTTCTAATGACATATGTAACACACATATGACAAATGATAGAGAGAAAACTAGTTATTATGGAACTTTGTCTATAGCTGTTAATGTCAGTGCCCAGGCTGATCTACTTACTGCAAACAGAACTCACAGATGTGGTATTTGTGGCAAATTGTTTGCTAGGTCTGGTGATTTCAACATACATGTTTCCATTCATACTGGGAAAAGACTTCACAAATGTGATATTTGTGAGAAATGGTTTGCCCAGTCACGTTATCTAAAGGCTCACACATTAATTCACACTAGGAAGAAACCTTACATGTGTAAGATTTGTGGGAAATCTTTTACTATGATAGGTGACGTCAAGAAACACACATTAATTCACACTGGAAATAAACCTCACAAATGTGAGATTTGTGGGAAATCTTTTACTAAGTTAGGTAATCTCAAGCAACACTCATTAATTCACACTGGAAAGAAACCTCACAAATGTGAGATTTGTGGGAAATCTTTTACTAAGTTAGGTAATCTCAAACAACACTCGTTAATTTACACTGGAAAGAAACCTCACAAATGTGAGATTTGTGGGAAATCTTTTGCTGCGTCAGGCTCTCTCAAGCAACACTCATTAATTCACACTGGAAATAAACCTCACAAATGCGAGATTTGTGGGAAATCTTTTACTAGGTTAGGCTCTCTCAAGCAACACTCATTAATTCACACTGGAAATAAACCTCACAAATGTGAGATTTGTGGGAAATATTTTACTATATTAAGCAATCTTAACAAACATTTATTAATTCACACTGGAAAGAAACCTCACAAATGTGGGTTTTGTGGGAAATATTTTACTATATTAGGCAATCTTAACAAACATTTATTAATTCACACTGGAAAGAAACCTCACAAATGTGAGATTTGTGGGAAATCTTTTACTATGTTAGGTGATCTCAAGAAACATGTATTAATTCATACTGGAAAGAAACCTCACAAATGTGAGATCTGTGGGGAATCTTTTGCTACATCAGGTGATCTCAAGACACATGCATTTCAACACACTGGAAGTGGACCTCACAAATGTGGTATCTGTGACAAACGTTTCACTTACTTGAATACTCTCAAGACACATGCATTACTTCATGTCAGAAAGAAATTGTAAGTGTGTGTTAGTTTATGCAAATAGGTTTTCATGGTTGGTGCCCTCAAGGCCTATAAAATAATGTATGTACCAGGGGACAATAAATTGTACTTTCGGCGAAATAACTTTAAAATCTGGTAGAATTGTGAAAAAACTTGTAATGATGTGTACTATAGAGTGCTAACAGATAATGTGACAAAAAATTCATATCTGTAGCTTCAGATGTCAAGAAATGGTGTTACCAAATACTCAAGAAACATGAATCAAATGTGTTTTTGTCATTAGCACTGCTGCTTTTTCCTATTGATCTTGCAACAAGAAGATTGTGAATTGTGATAAATCCTTACATTTGTCAGTAATCATAAGTATCTTGCAATATTCAGTATAAGGCCAAGCAAATGTGATGACTTGCTGCTTAATATTCCAAACAAAGTCATCATGTAGTACTTGTAACTGTATTTTAGAAACAGTGACAGTAAAAATATATTCATGACACTTGCTTCATTGAGGCTAGTAAACTCAATACTGGAGAAACATGATTATAACAATTATTTTACTCAGATATGTTTTCGCAAGAGACTTGGTGTGCCATTAATAGTGTGTACATTTATGTTCTGTTGGTACTAATCCTGCATTAGTAAACATAACAACAAATATAATAACCTGCTTAATAGCATGTTTGGCCGCCTTTGGAATACAGTACTTTGACAATTCTACGTGATATGGTCTTGACACATCGTTTACATGCTTCTGGGTGTATGTTGCACCAGTTGTATTCCACACGTTCAGATTACCTAAATGGTATGGTCAAGACATCAGTGTTAGTTACCATGCTACTCAGACCATGCACATGTGACATGGACAATTATCCTGCTGAAAGATGCCTCCACTATGGGAGAGCACACCAGGAATGAAGGAATGCATGCAGTTGCAATGAATGTCACGTAGTCTGCAACTGTCATGATGCCTTCTGTTGCTAACAGATGTCCCACAGGAGCCAAAGTGACTGCCCCCAAAGCATAATGGGCCCTCTATGTGGTGCCATTCATTTAGATGATAGCATATCTGGATGTGCAACTTACCTGGTGTAACAGGAAATGTCACCCATCCTGACAGTTAACATTTGAATTGACCTTCACTCCAGCCTCAATGATCCCTTGCACACTGCAGTTGCAAGTGAACATTTTGGTGGATTGGTATGGAAACATACAGTGACTATATGTTCCAGAGCCACACATTCAACAATGTACATTGAACTGTGGGTTCCAAAACGTGTATGGCTGCCCCAGCGTTGTTTTCTGTCATTAGATATGCCACATTTTGCCACATCTCCAGCTTTACAGAGCAGGCAAGCTTCTGACCTCCATACTTTGTGAAGAAGTATAGATGTATTACATCTTATCATAATGTGATGGACTTATTACCTTTCAGCCACTTTCCTCAGATGTTCACAACAGTAGCATAGATCCATTGTACCAACTTCACCACTTTTGAGGTTCTAGTTCCCAACTGCAATGCCACTTTAACTTGCCCTTTGCTAAAGTCATTTACATCATTAAATGTACATGTTTGCAGCTCATCTTACTGATAGAACAAAAAGTGTAAATCTCTGGTCTGCTTATATACTTGTAATCTGCTTACTGCATCATGTGCATACAACGTGGCATTCATTCGCTTCATCAACAGTGTTCATGACATTTTTGCCCATCAGTGCATCTTCATGTAAATGGGTCAGATGCGGAAATGTGTAATCTAAGAAATTCATCATGCTTGGTTGTCATTTACGCTAGTGCACAATAGCTATATTTTTTGTGAAATATTTTTGTTTCACAAAGCTCTGTACATAATTCAGAGATAATATAGGTAAGTGTTATCCAACAAAGCTCTTAATTACTTGTTCAGCATCAAATACTGCGAAAGTTCTACAAAAAAAAAAAAAAAAGAAATAGGTAAACAAACATTAGGTGTTATGATTTGATTCCAGTTTTGTTTTATACACAGGAACAACACTTGGGAGAGCTCAGAACGTGAGCACTAAATATTTCTTGTGTTATATTCAAAGATGTTTCCATTGTGGGTATTTTTCTTAATTTGTGGTAAATATACATGAGGTTTTTGGAAAATTGTACTTATGCTTCAGTTTTAATTTCAGAACGATTGTTTTTAATTTTGATTTCCTACCTATTTGTTATTGTTGAAAGTGGTTTAGTATGTTTCATCATGTGTGTAACAATGGGAGATAGTTATAATTAAGTGATTGGCACTGTTCTGTGTTGCTACACTTCAGCTGTGACACTTTGTAGTGATATGATTACATTGTATTTCATCTTTCCCATGATTGTACATCCACAACTGCTGTATGGGTTATTCATAATAGACAACATCTGCATACATTTGTATTAAATATTATTTTCCAATAAAAGGAAATAAAAACCGGGTTTCTGGACAATAGCCTTATATTCCAATGAATATGAAAATGTACTACAAAGTGTGGCGACTATACATAATATGAATCTCTAAGAAACAGTAAAATTTGTAGTAACATGTTAAAAAAAGGTACACAATGTGGACTGAATATCTATAGGCGTCAGCTAAGCATGGGTCATATGGTGTTTCTCTGGTACATGAGATGTAAGCAGAAAATAAACATATTCAGTGGTTGTGTGGAAAACCATCCAAAGAACTGAGTCTACATAAACACTGTACATAGCCATAAATTAAAGAGTGTAACTGCACCTATTAAAATAATAACCTAAGCTAATAACTACAGAATAAACTGTTGTATAAGAATTGTCAAGGACAAGTCTGTTGTAGGTTGTGGATCCAGGAGTAAGGGTAATCAAGCATATTGTTTAAAATAAACAACAATGAGGAGTACTTTAAAACAACTAACTGGTATTTACATCAGAACTTTACTTCTAAGGCCATTAGCATACTGAGAGGCATAGTGCTGGAGAATGGAATAGAAGCACACCTCTGATCAGACTGAAAGCTGGTTGCCAATAGTGAGCCAAATTTATCCCGGCTATGGCCTATGGCCCCATGTGACCATTAACAGCGGTCTCATTGGTTTCTGGATGGTTTTCTAGGTTTTCCTCACTAAGGATGCTTCTCGGAAGTGTCTCCTCATCTGTATCCTCTGTCAGAATTGTATGAATGTGAACAAGGCATATACAGTGGTAACTGATACAGAACTAGCCCCTGACTAGCCACAGCTCTGAAGTGAAATGTATTTTATAAAGTGTTCCCCACTCGGTCTATCAATCTACCACACACACTTCCCTCCATAGCAGCAGGCTAATTATTTCAAAATTACAAAAGTAGTAGTTTGATGTTTGAAAATGCTCCTTTGGACCGGTGGCTCTTGCTAAAGGATGCAATGTTCTAATAGGGGAAACAAATAATTTCCAAAATGCAGTGAAAAAAGTGGACATGAATAGAAAACTAAAAGTATTTAAGAAGTGACAAATAATAGTACAATAATTTAGAGTTTGAATTGGCCAATTTTGGCTATTGTAGAAATAATTTTGGCTATTGTAGGAATATACGCAGCCAACTGAAATGATGCACTGATACAGTGGTGTGGTGGTGCCGAGGCAACAGCTGTGCTGACCATGTACTGAGCCAGCAGGGACAGCATGAGAGCTGCCAAGATACATCAGCTGGGCAGTGGCTAAGCTGGTGCAATGGTGATGCCAGTGGACAGTGATGGAGTATTGTGGTTCAGAATGACAGCATTGGGGCCAGCAAATGTTGTTACCAGTTGTGAAGGTCTAGCCTCGCAGATCATGAAAGGCTGTAACACTGCATCAGATGGGTGCATCATCGAAGGTTGGTTGGTTATTTCCATACAAAAGAGGCCTAGCTCAATAATATTAATAAGATTTATTACTTTTCCTATAATCTCTGCAGTTTGTAGTATAAAAGTTAAAATTACAAAGTTATTGAAGTATACATTACAAACTGATTATATATCCATAATAAACTAATCTCATTAAGACAACTGTAACACTTTCATTGTTTTATTAAATCTTATTTCATGTACTTAGGTTGACAACCCTGTAGCCAGGCATATGTGCGTGTATGAAGCTCTCACTAAGTTAAGCGATTAATATTGGAATATGAGCTAATTTAGTTAATATTACATTTTAGACTAGTGCATTTACTTCTTATCTAATCTATGTATTGAAGGTTTTGCTTTTCTAAACGTAATTACATCGAAAAGGAAATACTTTGTAAAGGCCGGCAGTTGCGTTGTTGTTTACATATTTTGGCGTAAATTTCGTATGAGTGTAGATATTTGTTTTTGACTAGACTTAGCTCTTCAAAGTTAAATTAATTCGTGTCTCTCATCCAGAATTTGTGTGGTTGATTAAAAATTTCTGAGCCAAGTTTATAAGTTTGTTTACATTAATGTTTAGTTACATACTAGGACAGGTTAAAAAATTATTCTGCTGTTGAAGTTATTTTCTGCTTTTGTGTTACGTTTTACTATCAAACCATGTGTGACAAGTGTGGTGGTTGCTGTAGAAATTTGAAAGAGGGAGTGTTCTGTATAGACTGTAGGTTGTGGTTTCATTGGGGAGAGTGTAGCGGAGAGGAAACAAGGATAGATAATGAAGCTCTTCCATTGCAGTGTAGGTTACATAGAAAGGATAGAAAAATCGCGGAACTGGCGGCAAAGATTTGTGCACTTAAGGCTGAATTAGAAATCGCGAATTTGGAATTATTTAAGCTAAGGGAGGAAAAGGACTCTGGGCGCTGGTAAAAGGTAGCAAGCAAAGGGCGAAGAAGGGAAACAGTTGATAAAACTTATAAAATTCAGTTAGGAAATCAGTTTGGCTTGCTATCTGAAGTAGTGGAGGAAGGGCCATATCCAGATTTAGTTGAATGTAGGTTGAAGCAGAATATTAGCTTAAAGAAAAAAGACAGGTGGGGATCAAACCAGAATAGGAAAAGAAAAATTCTGCTTATAGGTAGCAGTCATGGGAGGGGTGTGGGCCAACAGCTACAGGAGAAATTAGGGACAGAGTACCAGGTCACAAGTTTTGTGAAACCAAGTGCTAGTCTTAGCCAGGTGACAGAAAACTTATGTCAGCTATGCAAGGACTTTGAGAAGGAAAATCAGGTAATTATAGTTGGGGGAGCAGTAAGCAGCCTGGCTATGAATCCAGGGTATAGTATTAGGAGTGATCTGGATGAAATAGGAACAGAAACTGGGCACACGAATGTTGGGTTTTTGGAGGTATTTCAGCGCTATGATCAGCCCTGGGTATCGCGTGTTAACACAGAACTGAACAGGATGCTCCAGACACCGGCAAAGTCTCACATGAGTGTTGGTCCAGTTGATGCTATTGGTAGGTGGGGCTACACTACACATGGCCTGCGCCTTATTAGGAAGGGGGAAGATAAATTAGCTTCTCTATTAGCAGATACTGTAAGGGGGGCCACAGTTACACAAGGGGTGATCCCTGTGGTTATTGCGACCAAGGCAGACAGGTTTTTTTAGGTTAAAGTCAATTTCCAGACAGACAACAACCAAGGAAAATAGAAGAAAAGAAACTTCATGCACAGCAAACAAGGATAAAGCTAAGGATGATATCAGCTTCACCAAAATATCAGAGGAATAAAAAAAAGTAGGTGAGCTGATAATGTATTTAGATGATCTCGAAAATAAGAATGAGATTGATATACTTTGTCTGTCTGAGCACCATGTAACTGTGGGGATGGAAAATGTCAGTATAAATGGGTATCATTTAGCATCTTACACTTGTAGATCTAGTATGGATAAAGAAGGAGTTCCCATTTTCATAAAACAAGGGTATAAATACGAAACTGTTGAAGTGAGCAAATTTTGTGTTGATCAGCACTTTGAAGTTTGTGCATGTTAACTTCAGCTAAGTTTGTGCATGTTAACTTCAGCTAGACAATGTTGATATTAGCAACAGTGTACAGGTTTCCACTAGGAGATTGGGAGCTATTCATAAAAAAGTTTGACTCCCTATTATGCTGTCTGTCAGACAAAAATAAGTTATTAATCTGGGGTGATTTCAGTGTTAATTTTTCTAAGCAATCCTGATAGGAAAAGTGAACTGGAAGTGTTGTTAACAACATATAACTTAGAATCAGTAATCAGTATCCCTACACGTATAGCTCAAGGCAGTAGTACTCTAATAGATAATGTATTTGTATGTAGAACAAACACATGCTTTCCCTGTGGTTAATGGATTATCTGACCATGATGCACAACTGATTAACTTACAAAACATAACGGGGTGTACACTTCAGAAACCATTAAGTCAAAGTGTGAGGGTGCCCAACCCGGTATCTATAGATCACTTCAGAGAAAGTTTAGGAAATGTAAACTGGGAAGATATATATAATGATCCAAATGCTAATGATAAATGCAGCATATTTTCTAATAAATTTATATCCTTTATTGAACATTGTTTTCCAAAGAAAATTACTAAATGTAACACCACAATATTTTTAAAGAAACCTTGGATTATTGTAGGTATTAATGTGTCTTCAGAAAGAAAAAGAAAACTGTATGAGACAGCAAGAAGTAGTTTTACACTGTAACAATTATTGTAACACACTGAGAATAGTTGTAAGGAAATCAAGAAATATATATGTTAGAGAACAAATTAACAACTCCAGCAATAAAATAAAATCAATATGGAATGTTGTTAGAAGGGAGACAGGAAAACTAACCAGTGGGGTAGGTAGTATTACTGATAAAGAGAATGAGACCATCTTAACTAACATTACACAGGTAGCCAATGTATTTAACAATCATTTCTTAAGCGTAGTAGAAAAAATTGGTGAGAATAGTTCAAAAGAAAAAGCCAGGCAGCACATGGAAGAGTCAGTTTTGAAAAATTTTAGTCAAATTAGGTTTCATCTAACAAACTCTTGTGAAATAAGGAAAATTATTAAATCATTGAAAAATAAATGTTCTCTAAGAGTAGACGACATCAAAACAATTTGGAGCAATTACAGCTGATATTTTGAGTCACATATGTAATGCATCACTGACTCAGGGATTTTTTCCAGACAGGTTAAAATATATCCATTGTCAGGCCTCCGTACATAAAGGGGAAACAACAGATGCCAATAATTATCGGCCAGTATCCTAGCTTACAGCATTTTCAAAAATGTTTGAGAAAGTAATGTACTCAAGAGTGGTTAGCTATGTCAACAGTAATGGGATACTTAGTAAATCACAGTTTGGATTTCAGAAATGCTGTTCCACTGAGACAGCAATATGCAATTTCATTGTCTACGTAATAGAGTGTTTAAATAGTAAAATGTCACCAGTAGGAATATTCTGTGACTTATCCAAAGCATTTGATTGTGTGAACCATGACATTATGTTAGAGAAATTACAATTCTATGGTATAAATGGAAAAGCATGTGAGTGGTTTAAGTCATATCTACAGAACAGGAAGCAAAAAGTCTCCCTGTATGCTTCTAGTGATTGGAAGGAGTTTGCCACTTCATCTAACTGGAATGAAATTACATTAGGTGTTCCACAAGGTTTGATCATGGGTCTCCTCCTGTTCTTGATATATGTGAATGACCTCCCTTCTTATGTGAAACAAGATGTTGAACTGACACTGTTTGCTTGTGATACAAGCATAATTATTAATCCAGTAAAGGAAAGTCCAATAGAAAATGATACAAATAAGGTCTTTTGAAAAGTTATTAATTGGTATTCTGTGAATGGGTTTCCTCTGAACTATGAAAATATAATCCAATTTTCTGCTGCAAAAAGTTTAATTCCTTCAATAAACATAACACATCAAAAGAAGTCTGTAGCCAGGGTAGAGCATACTAAGTTTTTGGATGTACATATAGATGATAATCTTAATTGGAAAATTCGTGTTTTGGATCTCCTAAAGCGACTAGGTTCAGCAACTTTTCCAATCAGAATAGTTGCCAATTTTGAGGATGTAGAAATTAGTAAGCTAACATAATTTGCATACTTCCACTCTGATGTCATACAAAATAATATTCTGGGGCAACTCAACACTTAGGCAAAAGGTATTCAATGGTCAAAGGAAAGTAGTTAAAATAATGTGTGGGGTTCATAGTCGCACATCTTGTAGGCATCTGTTTAAAAGGTTAGGAATTCTTACAACTGCTTCACAGTACATGTACTCAGTAATGAAATTTTTTCTCAGCAACATGGACCAGTTTAAAATCAACAGTGACATTCATGATTACAATACCAGAAAAAAGAAAGACCTACACTATTCTTTACTTAACCTATTTTTGGCACAGAAAGGGGTAAAATGTGCTGCTATAAAAGTTTTCGATAAATTACCAGATGAAATAAAATGTCTGATAGACAGCAGTAGTAGTTTCAAAAACAAATTGAAATCATAACTCCTTGACAACTCCTTCTATACCATAGATGAATTCTTGAATATGAGTAAATAAATCTGGATATATAATATATGCATTTTGTGCCATTTAAGGGAATGGGGTAGGTAATAGAAATATTTAGGTAATGTAAACACTATAATGTAAACAAAAAAAGCAACTTGTGTCCTGTGCGCATTTCTTGTGCATTTCACACGTTCCACATCATAATGGTTTTTCCGTGCTATTGATCAATGGAACACGTAACTAACTCAATAACTAACTAACTTAATTGATATTGGTTATTAAATCCTATATCATTGGTTTGGTCCTTAACTAAGTGGAATTTAATGCTCGCCCATGTTGCAAAATACGCAAAATAACAAAATTATACAATGGAAACAATCTAATACATATTAGCATCCCATCTCCTAATGCTTAGTCATAAACGAGAGTCGTGACTGAATTGCGCCAGGATCCAAAATCCACGTGCGTATAAAATTACCCAACAGCTGCTGCTTGTGCACCACTGGTTTGGTGATCTGAATAGTTCACAGTATCCTGGATTACATATGATCCATATAACCATTCTGAGGATAACTACAGTGGCTGGAAGATACATGACACCGGGGCAACCACTCTGAGTGGAGTAAGCTGGAATTCCTACATAGTGATGTGTGCAATGCCGTGGTCAATGGTAACTTGCAATTTTCCCAAGCTAGTATTCATCAAAGGTTTGCAGAAGGTGAGTCTTTGATTTTTTTGATAGTGTAGGCAGGCTGTCGATTGGGTGCCAGCACAAAAGGTGTTTGAGGAAAATTAGAAGAAAAATTTAAATGCTATTCTGTGTGTAAGTTAAATGAGCAAATAACCTAATGGTGGGTGTGATACATCATAATAAGAACATTGAATAAAAGTCTACTGTTAGAGAAACTCGAGAAGTCTGGAGTGTAAATGCATGGTCACAGCAGAGAACTGCTACTATAGTCGACTGTGCTACCAAATACAGTAATCTGTTCCCAGTGGGCATAAATAAAGATTTGTGCATTGCAACAACAATGTGAGAGCAAGGGAATTATGTAGTTTTCCCTAAAAGCAATGCAATTTCACAATGCACTAATGTAGAGTAATAAGGTACGAGGCTTTTAATAATCAGTGTGAATGCACAGTTGAAACTCGAACTACATGGCAGTGTGATGGACAACCCTTGGAAACAATCAGGATGCCCGTTTGCAACGCAGTGCGTTCATAGGCAGCCACACAGGCGACAGAGAAAGAGAAGGTGATAACACTCAAATTTGCGACTGGTGCAAGTTATGGGTAGGGATATCTGCACATTTAAAACATCTGTAGATCATGACAGTTGTACAATAGCAGCAGTGCAATAATACAGCAAGGTTGATTCCTAGATGGAGTAGGGCTGAGGCTCTGTTGCAGTCTTGACAGAATGGTAGTGTGCACAGTGTTTACATGCAAGTGTTGCGTGGGTGTTATACAACAAGATCTGTAAGGCTTTGGTCCCTTCCAAAGTAGCAGTCAGTTTGCACAGTTCCCTGTGTGCAGTTATTAAGTCACGCTGGATCGCTTTTTTAAGTTCTTCGTTTTTCAGTATTAGCACAGCGGCTATATTATGGATTTGTCAGTTGGTAACCAAAAGTTGTCTTCAATGTGATTGAGCTACACATGCCAGGATACTAGGATTTCATGATACTGTGTAACAAAGAACTAAGCTCGCTGTGGAGCTTTATCACAGCGATCATCGTCAGTCTGATCAGGAGTACCAAATTTGTTTTCAGCACAACTGTACTTCTATTAAACCAAACTTGCATAGCAATGCGGAGTGGTACTGTAACTGTTTGTTCACAGGATGAACAGTGTTCGTAATGCAGTGAAGGAGAATTAAATCTGTGAAAAGACAGAGTTGGTAGTACACATTGTCTGGTCGTTTCTGCTTGCATGCTGCCAGAGATAGCACTCGTGTAGAGGCAATAGCAACAGGGTACCAAAGTTCGACGACTTCGCAATCAAGATGATTGATCGGCAGTATTTATAGAGTGTTCACAGGTGCTAGTTGTCTTGAAACTTTGCAAAAGTTTAAAAGATCATTATTCTTTTGAAAAAATACTGATGAAGTATGTTGAGCAGGGCTGAATTTTGAGGGGGCTGAATTCACAGCCAGTTGTTTTTGGCATGCTTTTAGAAAGAACAGATAACGTTATAGCCTGGCATGTTCCAGAATTAGGTCAACAGTTGGCTAATGTGAATGATTCACTGTAGTGTGCTAATTATATACATTGTTGAGAAAATAAATGTGAGTTTCTATCACCACTTTTCTGAAAATTAATGAGAATGAAACCACATTTTCGAAGCGTCCATTATGTAAACTGGCATGAATATGGAAATGTTAGATTTAGGGCAAGGATGTCAAAATGGGAGCCAGTAGACATACCCAGTAGTGATAACTTCCTTGGTGAGCTATGAGAAAGAATAGAGGGCTTAGCTGTTAGGAAAATGGCCAAACCAGCTTCAGTTATCTGTAACGAAATTAAAATTGAGAGTATTGGTTACATTTATAATTGTAATGCATTAAAATATAATGGGTGGTGCAATGAGAGTGGGAGGTGAACTAGGAAGGGAATCATGATTAACTGTCCAAACTCATGATGGCTAGGACTGTAGTCTTATGACTGTTGAGGGACCTAACTGGTTAAATTAGGTGATAAAAACAGATCGCAGAACATGACAATATGGACTGGAAAACAGAAATACATTAACAGGAAAAGAGGTGACATCATGCACTACAGTTACTGCAACTTAATCATAAAGGGAAGCTAAAGGAATGGCAGGAACTCGTTTCTAGATGAATCAGACGTTTTTCGTCATCTCATCAGGATATCAAGGTGTAATGAACTTATAAGTGGTAGGAATCGAAAAGAGTTTGCTGCTTCCATACAAGATTTGTGCCATGAAGCCATAGAATTTTATTCTGCTGCTATAAAAGCATGTCAAAGCTAAATATGGTAAAGGAATGTGAAATGAGCAGAAACACCTGTAGATACGTGAGTTAAGTGAATGAGTTAAAAGAGTCGAAGCATTTAAAGTTTTTCTCAGGGATGCAGTCCTGACAAGTAGTACGTTAACTTTGTAGGTGTGTAAGGCGCTGTGGTGTATCCAATTGTATAGTTACTTATAGTGTACTACATGTGAATGCATAATGTGGTACATATCAGTGGGTATGAAAGGGTCGCAAAAGAAACCTGTATCAGTAATGTATGCATATCCACTGCTCTATTGGTTAGTGAGAGATGGGGAAGCACAGAGAATTTGAACAGATTGCATGAAGCATTCTAAATATTCCCATAAACGGAATGGTAGGCATCAGATGCGTTCGCATTCACGTCATCAAAATAGCAGAGCGTAACTGGCGGGTAAAACACATCACTAGAGGGACAGATGCACAAAATTGTGGCTTAGTGAGTATTTAATTAATGATTGTAACTGATAACATTGGTGGCGGCCACATTGGGAAAAGACTTAATTATTCATATTTCTTCTTGAAGGAGTGAGCAAGGCTGAAATTGGTGTGGTGCTAGGTGCATCAGCCAGGAACTGCTTGATAAATGTGATTTTGTACTGATGAATGCCACATTTTATTCAATGGAGGATGTAGATAATATCTGAGGTCCGCTTTTGCACAATGGCGACGAGTAATGTAGAACAGCTGGCCGATGTGAGCGAGCGGTTCTAGGCGCTGCAGTATGGAACTGCGCGACTGCTATGGTCGCAGGCTCGAATCTTGCCTCGGGCATGGCTGTGTGTGATGTCCTTAGGTTAGTTAGGTTTAAGTAGTTCTAAGTTCCAGGGGACTGATGTCCACAGCAGTTCTAGGGGACTTATGACCTCAGATGCTCCCATAGTGCTTAGAGCCATTTGAAACATTTTGAATGGCATGCCTGTTTTTGGAGTAACTGTCACAGTGACAAGAGCAGTTAGTCCATCACTGTGCAATTACAACAATCAATGCATTTACCCTTCTTTGCAGAACCGTATGTAATTCTTATTCGTCCATATCACAGTGATGATGCTACTGTTTGAAAATTTTTTGTCTCTTAACTTCATATAGAATGGGGCATAATTACACATTACCTTTCACAAACCATTGCTGTGAAACTACATTTGACACCTTCTGTGTCTTTAGTGCCTTTCAGGTATCATTGTTTGGTAATGAAATTAAGTCATTTGTGATACAGAAGTAGTATATAATTCAACTTATCTATGCTTTCGTTCTCCTGACCTACCCTTGATATCCTATATTTTTGTCATGCTGGATCTGTGGTCTCGACATGTAGCAGTGTCTTCTGACAATGCACATAACTGTGATGTTCAGGATTTCACATCTGAAGTCTATTGTAAATTAGGTGGAGCATGGAGGAAAGGATAGTTTTTAAAGGCGTAATACATTTCCTATAATGGCATATGGCAAAATTCGTAACCATAAATCGCTTGTTTCACCAGATCAATCCACATGAGGTTGTCACCTACCAAGCGTGGATATTGCGAGGGATTGAGCGACATGGTTCGTGGATGGGATTTAGCCGGTTGACCTTAGTGAGAGGGAGACTTTTTGATCTGGCTAAGATGTAGAAATCCCTGGTGTGAAGGTACAAGGCTAGGAAGCGGGTAGAATTAAAGTCTTGATAACTTTAACAAACTGCAGTTTATTCTGAATGAATACAGCTCAGCCTAACTGTGCGGTGGTTGCATTCACAGGAAGGCCAAGTCTAACACAGAGACGGTGACTGACTCAACCGTTCCGACTGCCTACTAGAAGTTCTGCAATATTTCTAGCACCCTACGTTAGAGTCCCGCGGCTACGCCCTAACGCTCTCCAGCGACCATCTCCGGCTGCCTGCCTACAGCCCGTCCCTCAGCCCAAGTCGGCTGCTGCTATCACTCTCTAACTACTCGGCCCGACCAGACAAGACCCGACAAGACCCCAGAGCCGCGTGCTCTCGGGTTTTGTTAGCGTTTCCCCTTCGACCCCGCCAGCGCTTGGCATGACGTAGCGTCGAAGGCAACTTGTCCTTATTTGGTATCGTTAAAACATTGTTGTTGCTATTGTTGTTCAGAGGCTGAGTGGAGGGGCAGAGACGCCTCTCCCTATATGGTCACGCACTGCGTCCTGAGCCCTTCATTGGCTCCTCATGACGTAGTGCGGTCCCCACCAAGGGCCCTCTTTCTTTCTCTCTCCACTCCCAGACCTCTCTCTGTAGCCAGGAATGCTTACTGTTGATACTTCTTAATTGATTGCTTATCATGAGTCCCTACACAGACCTTCGTTTGTATCTGCTGGATGTTTGTTTCCTTATCAAGCGCCACTGCCCAGCAGTTTGACTGCCACCTCGGCTGACCCCTCGGCCACGCCTGGCGTCCAGCGCTACAACTTTAACTTCTTCCTACATACTATTCTCAAGGTACTGCAATTAGACTTGGCTTGTTCCTGCGGTTACAACAAGGTACTATACATTCTACCACAAATTACGAAGGCCAGGACGTATTTTTGTTGTGTTATCCTTCACATACAAAGAATATAGATCATCTGACGTGCAAAAGTCCTGCCAAACAGGAACTTATGCTGCTCTATATGCATGTGTTGGCCTGACTGCTAGTAATATCTTGCAGTGTGAGTTATTCTGTGTTTACAAAACGCTAACACAACTTTGAGATAATACCGTCTTATACATTATAACTTCCCACTAATGTATACTTTGAGAGTCTTGGGTAATTTCATAGCTGTGGTTTGCAGATTTTAGCCGAGTGTAAGGACATGATCTCTATAGGGTACTCATTGCATGCATGAGTCTTTAGTATTAACTCAAAGCACTTGATATAGAGGTCGCCAGGTTGTTGCAGATTTGGTTCTTAACTGTTATATAAATGAATGCACTTATCTCTTGTCTCTTCGTGTATTAAATTAAGGAGTTTACTTGCCTATTGTGGACAATATAACTGTGAATTCTAAAGTAAATTTTGATAGTAAAGTGGAAATAGCATGACATCTGATAATAAGTGAAAATTTGTTGTCTGTCTCTTTCGTACGAAACTCGGCAAAAGAAAAATATGTATTGCTGTAAAGAAACCATTCGATCAATATCAGCTACTGGAAAGAGACTTCGTTACCTAACGTCTCCAATTATCTATTTCACTTCAATGCTGCTTATGAGTTGGTTAAGTAAAACATCGTTCTACCTCAAAACTGTAATTCTCATCTTATAACAATGTAGTACTGAGTAAACCTCGTTTTCAATAGTATAAATTCGTTCGTAAAAAGTCCATTTCACATGATGTAAAGTCTCTAGTGCACATAATGTCAAACTAACAGTTATTTCTCACATATAGGAAGGTTTACAGCTTTACTGAGTAACATAGTAATCTCCTGATGATGTTGAATTGTAGCCCCTCACATTCTCTTTTACTGGTACTTGATTATTATAAAACAACTGATCTCTCTAAACTCGTGTCCACTGTATAAGCAATTACTTCTGGTCACACTTTAATCATTTACATTATCACTTCTCTTGTTACTTTGCTGTTAATATACAGTAACTTATAATACAGCAAGGCACACTCGTACTTTAGAAAGCAATTTTGGCAGCATCTTGCATAAAAAACTGCAAAAGAAACATGGCCAACTAGCCTCAATTGGGGACTGGTTCTATAGTCTAGCACAATTCGTTTGCACTAGCCAGTCAAAATGACTGACTGAATGCCAGAATTATTACTCAAAACAGCATCAATAAAATAAATTTCTTCCTATAGTGAAATCGCTCCTACACAGAATAAAATACCACATAAAATTCGTTCGAACAAACGATACCTCAATCCCATGACCTCAAGGCATAAGGGTGCTTATTTCTCAAGGCATACAGAGGATGAGCTGACAGCAACTTGTCCTTTTCTTCCTGCATTTCTGCATGATAGTACCTGTGACTTGTCATAAATAATTTTGAACTGATGCAAGTGATACTGCAGAGGGTGGCAGAGCTTGACCATGGTACAGCTGTAACCAGTCAGAATATACTACCACTGTATGGTCAGAAAATGAATACCTGCATAAACAGAAGACACTCGTGTGATGGCATAAGGCATTTCGTATTGAGACATGAATTTCTTAGTCTTCCCTTTCTTAATCATGGGGTTACAAATCAATAGTAGGTCCCCAAGTTTACACTGAGAAAGCACAGCCCCTTTGTTACTTCGTTCATCTTGTTTCTGGGTAGCTTATATTTATTTTGCTTTATCTGGTTCCAGATAGCCTTTAGGTGACAACTTCTGCCAGATCCACGGCAGATGGGTGTTTATCATGTTCAAATGGGGAGCTCATAGGCCATCTATATACTTCCTCATAGGATGTATACCTAGTTGATTCATGTATATGACTATTTCATGCAGAAGTTACATAGGCAACCTACCTGTCCCAGTCATTGAGTGGTTTATGTAGTAAGACCAAATCCGAACTGCTGTTTGATGAACACATTGAAGGTGGCTATTAGCTTTTGGATGATAAGGAGTGTTTCAGTATTTTTGGTTTCATAGTAATTTGTACACTTGTAGAAACAGGGTGTACATTAAATTAGTCCTCTGTTCAGTCAAAATATCATCATGGCCTCCGAATGATAAAGGTTAAGTATTTACAAAGGCACTCATTACTATTCCTATAGTCATACCTGGAACTTGTACTAGACTTAGATATCTAGATCACTGGTAGATAGGATATATTAATAATTCTGTGTGGTCTGTGGGAACGGTCTGACACTGTCTAAGGCAACATTCTAAAATGGGTTTGTAGCGTCTATAAGTCTTTGCAAGGCAATTTAAGTCCATTGTGGGACTGAACTCTGACCACAAGGCAAGTAGTTTTGAATATACTTATGAACATCAGTCTGTCTACCTTCTAATCAATACTGTGTGTCTATTCTGGCATTCGTGGCTTTTTGTCCATTATGACATGCCTGCAAACTGTCATGATACTGAGCCATAATACATTCTTGCAACTCTTTCTGCAGTTATGACTCTGTTGCTCAGGGGAATTTATGTGGCATACAATATAATCAACTGTGACAAAATGTTGAAGAGAATTGTACCAGTTACGTTGTACATCTCTCAATTCTTCTATTAAAACATTGTCAGTCTGAATCATTTTGATCTTATGGCCCAGTGCATCAACATTCAGGTATGAACAGCCTTTTTTGTGGCATGTGTCATAATCCTATTTTGATAGTTTTAATGGCCAACGAGTCAAATGACTACTGGGGTCCTTTAAACTGCGCCTCTACAAAAGAGCAGTATAATCATAGACCACAGTGAATTTTCTTCTGTAGAAATAACATCTGCAATAGTTGACTCCGAATTTAAGTGCTAGCAATTATTCCTGACAAAGAACGGTACTTATAGCATATTCGAGGTGTCTGTTCAAAGGATAAAAAGGTTTTCAGAATCAGTATATTAATAATGTGAACCTGTCAAATCATATTTAAGTTTCCTCATAGCCTATTCATATCCTTCTGTCCGCTCAAGCACTGCACCGAACTTTAACAACTTAGTTAATCGTTTGGCTGTCATAGCAAAATCCTTTACCAAAGACGATAATAATTAATGGAGGCAAGAAAAGTTGCATTTCCTTATCGTTAGTGGGCCCGGAATAGTCTCAACTGCTTTGGTTAGCTGTGGATCTGTCTTAACTTCATCTTAACTGATAATATGTCTCAGGTACTTAACCTTTGATTGTGCAGAAAAAAAAACTTTTAAATTCAAATGTGTATGTTGTAATCTTGATAAAACGTACCTCAATCTCACCAAATGTTCCTCAGTACTCCTTGAAAATATCATGTCATCCAAATACACAAAAGATGTTGTAGGCTTCAATCATCTTATTAACAAGTCATCGAGTCTTTGGAAAGTGACAGGCGCATTTCTAAGGCTGAAAGGCATGTGTAAAAACTCATACAATCCTCATGGAACCACAAATGCGGTATTTTAGGTATTCTGGTGCAATCAGAATTTGGTGGTAATTAGAATACATGTAAAATGTAATAAAATACCTACAGTTTCCCAATCTCTCCAATGTTTCGTCGATATGGGGTAGAGGGTGGGTATCAGTGGAAGTTATCTTGTTTACTGCTTGTACGTTAATGCATAGGCGATAGGCTTTCTCTCTACTGATTGCCTTTTTCTGGTCCCACAACGATAGGGACCAAGCAGGGGTTCACAGAGCAATGATCTATCCCTGCAGCCAGCTGTTGTTGTGTAACATCCTGAACAATGGATTGTAGATAAAAAGGAATCTGCCCAGTTCCGACCCTGTCCAGTTTCTAAGCAATTGGCCTAATGTCTTAAGTTTGAATTTCGTGTTGTACAACGTCAGTGACTCACATATACTGCTGTTCCTCGAAACAAAGCATATTCATTTACTACCGAGTACAAAAGATTTCACTTACACTGGCAATTGTGCTAACTTCTCATAGGCCTGATTTTTAAGTAAGGTCGCTACTGTGCAAATTCTCCTTCTATCAGCTGCTTCTTGCTCTTACACTTTAACTTATTTTCACACTGAAATTCTTCAACTTCCTGAGCACTATCAAGTATTGTTCCAGGTGTAATCTCTATATCTTCTTACCGAAAATCATCAATAAATACTGGAGCACAAAACTTCTGTACCAGTGTCTCTATTTTATTTGTACTTCTTCTCACAGGAATCAACAACCTGTACAGAACTTTGTTTAGACCGAGTGTATCAACGAGAAAGTCTAATCTAGGCAACATTTGGATTGTGAAGTCGGTCCTGTGCCACTGCTGATTGTTACCAGTTGTGTAAGTTTCAAATGCCCATGTATGTGATTCTGTTGGAGGTTGTGGAAGAGGCCTCATTCCACAAGTTCCTAGTGATTGAGGGTCGCGAATTTCGCCGAAATAGTTGCCTCACTGAATATAACAATATACGCCCCATAATCTACCACCACCCAGTACTGATGTAGGATATCCTTCTGTAGAATGACACTGAAATCCCTTCTGCGTCTTCTCCCAACTTACCTATCAAAACCATAATTCTTACCATCCATCTGCAGGTTTACAAAACATTTTCCTGTGGGCAGTATTACTTCTTCTCTTAATCCACTAACGTTACAGCGAAACGATTTAAGTGCACTCTTATCATGAAGAGAAACAAATAATGCTCTAATTTGAGCCCCTGTATCTACTGACACTTTGGCAACTCTTCCTCTCATATTGTCCTTTAAAATTATGTAAGTCACCTCATTTACACTTCTGTCTTGGTCTGGATACGTTACGCACGTTACGTTGAGGATGGGTGGTGGGGCCTGATCCCCTACGTGTTTATCAGCGTTTGGAATTCGTGTCGTTTACAAAAACGTGGCGCAGCTTATTGCTTTGTGACAGAGTAGAGATGAACCTTGCAGCCTTCTTGCAAAAATGTGTCAGTCTTACTGCCTCATGCAGTGAAGTATGTGAGGCCACCTTTACTTCACTACATATCTGCAGATCTATTCCACGTATGAAGACGTCAATTCTTCTGGCTCTAGCTAGCTCAATTAACATGTCATTACAGGTGGCATCCTACCCTAACACATATGTGCCGCCTGATACAGCTCGTATTGATCAACAAAATCTTCATTCACCTTGTGCCTTAACGTGGATAAATGGTCTCTGTAGTAGCTGACTTCTTATTTGTCGGAATAGTGCTCTGCTAAATCGTATGCCAGGGCTTCAGAGAAAAGTAATTAAAAAGATTACCAAGGACTGTCGTCAAAGTTATGTAAGTGGTCCACTGGTTTGGGATCTTAGTATTGACCATGTTACATCTGGGGCAGATGCTATTGAAAGTGTTGTCGCATACGCAGGTGACATCCTAGTAGGTGTGTCTGCAGACTCCAGGGCGAGACTTAAGACAAAGGCGAGCGGTGGGCTTGCTCAGTTGCAGCGTTGGTGCATGAGCAACAAACTGACTACATCTGTTCATAAAACCACATACATACTTTTGAAGGGAAGATTTTCTCTTAGTCGGAATCCTTCCCTGAGGCTTGACAGAATACCTGCAAAATGCAGCTCTGCTAGTATATATTTAGGCTTTATTCTAGGCGAGAAAAGAAACTGTCTAGAACGCTAAAAATCTGTTACTCAGAAATTGGCCGAAATTATGCATAATATTGCCTGGGCTGACTATAAATTACCATTTCATGTGGTGTGGTCATATCACGAAGCTAACTTCGACACCATTATGGACTTCACTGCCAGCATCTTGACACATCATCTTAGACTGGTCAGCAACAAAACAATACTGCGACGAACTCTGTGGAGCATACTTCTGCAGGTCACTATGACTTTCGCACTACACCTGTAGAGGGTTAATTGGTGATAGTCGGGCTATGTCTGATTAATATCGTGGTATGTTACAGGGCAGCGCTGTTTTGGTTAGGGTGTGAGCCGTATGATCATGTGTATGAGATCACAAGAATGCATATTAGTGATAAAAGACATTTATGAGCCTGGAAGTGTCACCATTATTAACCAATATGTACGACCTGTTTGGAGTTTCCAGAAAACAGATCTAAGATTCGTAGTAATAAACTAAATTGAACTGAACTGAACTGAACTGATTCAGATTTTATTGCGTTTTATAATGCATCAACATATTAAACGTACTTACGTCTGTCATCTGGCAACTTTGACCTCGCTATGTTCAGTAATATTCCATTCGGCCAAGTCCAAAAATGCCCCAGATCGCGAACATTCTGTAAGAAAGTGGTAACACCTCCATTCGGCTTTCCCAAAAATGTAGGTATAAAAGAGACGGCAGAGGAGCTGTTTGGAATGATTGCTGCAGATGCTGCAGAACTAGCTGGAGGGGTTCCTGAAAAACTTGCAGCTATCTGACAAGCTTTGTGCTCAGTTCAATCCCTTTGCACCAATTCTTCACACTATTCCTGTAACACTAACTTCTTACAGGTAAGTATATTAATTTGTTCAGCTGATGTATCTATCAACTGGACTAACACCATTAGAAGTAATAGGTAGACCCTTTATAGGTGAATCACCTATTAAATGTGTACGTGGTCTGAACAACATACTACTGATGACCAACTGAATCAAACGACAGTTGCTAAGAACTTAATTAAGAGAGCCCAACAACTAGTAAGCAAACATAACGAGAAGGCTGTTGTTCTGGTCTTCAGTCCTAAGACTGGTTTGATGCAGCTCTCCATGATACTCTATCCCGTGCAACCTTCTTCATCTCCCTACTGCAACCTACATCTTTCTGAATCTGCTTGGCGTATTCATCTCTTGGTCTCCCTCTACGATTTTTACCCTCCACGCTGCCCTCCAATACTAAATTGGTGAGCCCTTAATGCCTAAGAACATGTCCTACCAACCGATCCCTTCTTCTAGTCAAGTTGTGCCACAAACTTCTCTTCTCCACAATCCTATTCAATACTTCCTCATTAGTTATGTGATCTACCCATATAATCTTCAGCATTCTTCTGTAGCACCACATTTCAAAAGCTTCTATTCTCTTCTTGTCCAAATTATTTATCGTCCATGTTTCACTTCCATACATGGCTACACTCCATACAAATACTTTCAGAAATGACTTCCTGACACTTAAATCTATACTCGATGTTAACAAATTTCTCTTCTTCAGAAACGCTTTCCTTGCCATTTCCAGTCTACATTTTATATCCTCTCTATTTCGACCATCATCAATTAATTTGCTCCCCAAATAGCAAAACTCCTTTACTACTTTATGTATCTCATTTCCTAATCTAATTCCCTCAGCATCACCCGACTTAATTCGACTACATTCCATTATCCTCGTTTTTCTTTTGTTGGTGTTCATCTTGTACCCTCCTTTCAAGACACTATCCATTCTGTTCAACTGCTCTTCCAAGTCCTTTGCTGTCTCTGACAGAATTACAATGTCATCGGCGAACCTCAAAGTTTTTATTTCTTCTCCATGGATTTTAATACCTACTCCGAATTTTTCTTTTTTTCCTTTACTGCTTGCTCAATACACAGATTGAATACCATCGGGAAGAGACTACAACATTGTCTCACTCCCTTCCCAACCACTGATTCCCTTTCATGTCCCTCGGCTCTTACAACTGCCATCTGGTTTCTGTAAAAATTGTAAATAGCGTTTCGCTTCCTGTACTTTACCCCTGCCAGCTTCAGAATTAGAAATAGAGTATTCCAGTCAACATTGTCAAAAGCTTTCTCTAAGTCTACAAATGCTAGAAACGTAGGTTTGCCCTTCCTTAATCTAGCTTCTAAAATAAGTCGCAGGGTCAGTATTGCCTCACGTGTTCCAACATTTCTACGGAATCCAAACTGATCTTCCCCGAGGTCCGCTTCTACTAGTTTTTCCATTTGTCTGTAAAGAATTCGCGTTAGTATTTTGCAGCTGTGACTTATTAAACTGATAGTTCGGTAATTTTCACATCTGTCAAAACCTGCTGTGTTTGGGCTTGGAATTATTATATTCTTCTTGAAGTCTGAGGGTATTTCGCCTGTTTCATACATCTTGCTCATCAGATGGTAGAGTTTTGTCACGACAAGCTCTTCCAAGGCCGTCAATAGTTCTAATGGAATGTTGTCTACTCTGGGGGCCTTGTTTCGACTCAGGTCTTTAAGTGCTCTGTCAAACTCTTCACGCAGTATTGTATCTCCCATTTCATCTTCATCTACATCCTCTTCCATTTCCATAATATTGTCCTCAAGTACATCGTCCTTGTATAGACCCTCTATATACTCCTTCCACCTTTCTGCTTTCCGTTCTTGGCTTAGAACTGGGTTTCCATCTGAGCTCTTGATATTCATACAAGTGGTTCTCTTTTCTCCAAAGGTCTCTTTAATTTTCCTGTAGGCAGCATCTATCTTAACCCTAGTGAGATAAGCCTCTACATCCTTACATTTGTCCTCTAGCCATCCCTGCTTATTTTGCACTTCCTGTCGCTCTCATTTTTGAGACGTCTGTATTCCTTTTTGCCTGCTTCATTTACTGCATTTTTATATTTTCTCCTTTCATCAATTAAATTCAATATCTCTTCTGTTGCCCAAGGATTTCTATTAGCCCTCGTCTTTTTACCTGCTTGATCCTCTGCTGCCTTCACTATTTCATCCCTCATAGCTACCCATTCTTCTTCTACTGTATTTCTTTCCCCCATTCCTGTCAATTGTTCCCTTATGCTCTCCCTGAAACTCTGTACAACCTCTGGTTTAGTCAGTTTATCAAGGTCCCATATCCTTAAATTCCCATCTTTTTGCAGTTTCTTCAGTTTTAATCTACAGGTCATAACCAATAGATTGTGGTCAGAGTCCACGTCTGCCCCTGGAAATGTCTTATAGATTTCGGAATCAGGTTTTAAATTGTGTCTTACCATTATATAATCTATCTGAAACCTGTCAGTATCTCCAAGCTTCTTCCATGTATACAGCCTTCTTTTATGATTCTTGAACTAAGTGTTAGCTATGATTATGTTGTGCTCTGTGCAAAATTCTTCCAGGTGGCTTCCTCTTTCATTCCTGAGCCCCAATCCATATTCACCTATTATGTTCCCTTCTCTCCCTTTTCCTACTACCGAATTCCAGTCACCCATGACTATTAAATTTTCGTCACCCTTCACTATCTGAATAATTTCTTTTATTTCATCATACATTACTTCAATTTCTTTGTCATCTGCGGAGCTAGTTGGCATATAAACTTGTACTACTGTAGTAGACGTGGGCTTCGTATCTATCTTGGCCACAATAATGCGTTCACTATGCTGTTTGTAGTAGCTTACCCGCTTTCCTATTTTCCTATTCATTATTAAACCTACTCCTGCATTACCCCTATTTGATTTTGTGTTTATAACCCTGTAGTCACCTGACCAGAAGTCATGTTCCTCCTGCCAGCGAACTTCACTAATTCCCATTATATGTAACTTTAACCTATCCATTTCCCTTTTTAAATTTTCTAACCTACCTACCTGATTAAGGGATCTGACATTCCACATTCCGATCCGTAGAGCGCCAGTTTTCTTTCTCCTGATAACGACATTCTCTTGAGTAGTCCCCGCCCGGAGATCCGAATGGGGGACTATTTTACCTCCGTTATATTTTACCCAAGAGGACGCCATCATCATTTAACCATACAATAAAGCTGTATGCCCTCGGGAAAAATTACGGCTGTAGTTTCCCCTTGCTTTCAGCCGTTCGCAGTACCAGCACAGCAAGGCCGTTTTGGTTAGTGTTACAAGGCCAGATCAGTCAATCATCCAGACTGTTGTCCTTGCAACTACTGAAAAGTCTGCTGCCCCTCTTCAGGAACCACATGTTTGTCTGGCCACTCAACAGATACCCCTCCGTTGTGGTTGCACCTACGGTACGGCTATCTGTATCGCTGAGGCATGCAAGCCTCCCCACCAATGGCAAGGTCCATGGTTCATGGTGGGAGGAACGAGAATGGTATAGAACCTCAATATAAGTTAGATGATCTAGTCTTAGTGAAACAACATCTTCAGAGCTCTGCCTTGAAGAGAGAAACGCATAATTTTTTTCA
The DNA here is from genome assembly GCF_021461385.2 of Schistocerca piceifrons. Taxonomy (NCBI): domain Eukaryota; kingdom Metazoa; phylum Arthropoda; class Insecta; order Orthoptera; family Acrididae; genus Schistocerca; species Schistocerca piceifrons. The sequence continues at coordinate 156,508,253 of NC_060148.1, forward strand.
AAAGTGTGTGGAGCCTTACCGAGTACAATGGGTTATCCACCCAAAAACCTTATTCTTAGTGAATCATACAACTGGAGAAGAAAAAGGAAAATATAATGTTAAAGATATAAAGTGGTGTATTCCCTACGAACATTAACATTCTGTGTTAACAGGGGAGTGACGACCATCGATTCTTGAGTTGGGTGCAGTGTTACTTCCACAATTAGTTTTCTTACACTGAATTCCTTTCAAATCTTTGACAATTCTGTAATCTATTTATAACCTCATAAATACTAAAATGATAGGATAGTGTAAGTGACTGATTGTGACTGCACCATTATGACTACTTCAAGGAGTCACAGTAAACAGTAACATCTAAGCATGAGGTAAAACTAACAGAATAACATTCTAGAAGAAGATATAATATGATGGTACTGTATGATATCTAGATGAATAAAGCGAACAGGGTATCTTATGTGTGTATAAGATATAATGTGAAGTGACTAACTGGTAAAATAACTATTTGACTTTAGTGTGTAATTTTCTATTTTTATAGAGTATTTTATACCTTTTGGTGAGATAGCATATGAATGGGGAGGGATTGTACCAATTTTGAAAGGGGGTTGTTAGTGTAGGTACACAACGTTAACGCTACACACACACACCACACCTTTCACACAACCCTCGCAGACAAGTGTGACTGATTCTTCACCATTTGCTATTCCATAGGAGTTGCTAAGATCTTTCTTCGGGGACTTCAAAGGTGAAGGTGAGAATGTCCATTCTTTAGGTGACGTTTAACATCATACACTCTTCGGCTCCTCACTTAAGTAACGGTGAAATGGGGATCCTGGGGAAGGGCGGTGGGAAGGGTTTCCTGTCTTTAGGGCTATCTTCTTTCTATTCTTCGATCTTAGCAACCGTTTCTACTTCTCCTTTTCTTACTTATCTTCTGAGTACCGGTCCATCTTTCCCTCTTTCCATATGCATACACTTCTATTGCTGAAGTCCTTCTTAGTTTCTGTGGTTTCCTATAACCTTCAACTTATTTAAAATAAGTAGGCCGAAGAACCAGGCTGCATGAAAACATATCGACATACACACAAAATTAAACTTAGACACAAACATGAAAATTACGAATTAGAAAGCTAAAAGCGATGGCAGACCCGCTAAGAGATGTATAGGAATATAGATATATGTCCATCTGAATCGATGCTCATATTATATTGTTGATATGTGATGGTACTGCATCGTTAATTTTGTAGCTCTAACATATATTTAGATGTGCCATTGGAGGAAAGTTAGTAAATACACATAGACATAGCACCTACTAGGTGTGTGCATGATCTCTATTTATATAGTAAAAGTGAGGATTGAAAGAGGACTCTAGGGTGTAAGATGGTGCATTAGAAAATGGAATATGGGTGTAAAGTAGATTGGTAATCTGACTAGAGAATATTAAAGAATAGTATACATAAAGATGTATGCTGGGGCCATGAACCAGGAGGCCTAATCAGGAAGGAGAAGGAGGGCGCAGCCAGCATTTATTGGATCGTAAGGTGCAGATAGGCAGACCCAAGAGAGGCTGACCTATACTGTGCAGCAGGGGCACCAAGATGGGGATGACCTGTGTACCATAGATTAGGAATTAAAAAGGGGTGTACCTACCCAAACGGAAGTAGAAAGGGTACTCCTAGGATCAACTCATGTGAGATATCGGTTCTGTTCCAAAAGGGAAAAAGGGGCAGTATCGTGACAGAAGTCACACGTTTACAGATATTATTGTGGTAAGTTTGAATTCTCTATTCCACTAGCCTTGTCAGGTTTACAAATATCCAGGAAGAGAACACTTTTATTCTACCCAGAGTTTCTCCAGATTACAATAAGTTATAATTAAGCACATACTTAGAAAAAAGAGTAGTACGGGAAGCAAGAAAAAAGCAAAAGAATGTTCATGAATCATGTGCACCTGGAATTTACGATTGGAAGAGGAACAAAAAACAGAGATAACTCCAAACTGGATTAAAAGGTTCACAGTTTGTAATTGTGGTAGCATCTTGTGTAATATTAATATATAGAATGCATATGTGTAAAATGTTGCGCGTTCAATCTAAAGGGTGGGATATATAGTGCTTCTACAATTTCAGGGTAAATTCTAGAAACACTTGGCTGTCCACCATTTCTAACACCCGGTATTTTAACGACGAAGGTGGGAGAGCCTTTTTACTGCGCCACACGTATTTGAGTGCGCAGGTAGGACAGCTGTCACGAGAAGCCTGGAGCGGCGTCAGACGAGCGGCCCTGACAAGTGGGGGCCGTGTACGCCTTGGAAGCCGTATGTCCGGTCCAAGGAGTAATCAAGGGACTCTCTTTGACAGTGAAACAGTAGTGACTGTTTGGAACAAATGAAATATATTTTTATCTAGAGGCTCTAGATACTCTGTTGTTTGACTTACTAGGAGCAAGAACTGTTTTAAAAGAGGTTATAAAAACCAAAAGAGTCTGTAGTGTTATATAATAAGTACTAATGTTTTCCGGACAGGGTTAATTTGTGAGAAATGGAAAAGAATGTGAAACTTATGTATTTTTTATATTGCGAAGAGGAAAATACAGACAAGATAATATGAAAGTATTCTGAGAGTAAGAGATCATTTCCAAAGTAGAGAAGTAGTTCAGTATAATTCCCGCAACCAGTACGAAATGTTCGGAGAAGAAGCATTGTGGAGATCGACGCATCCGTCTGCCTTGAGAAGAAGATCGGCTGCGCACAATACGTAAGTCAACCGCGAGAGACGCGCGAGTCTTGCACACCAGTACCACACAGTCTGCGGTCGTCAGGAAAGCAGTAGAAACTCCGGTGGTAATTCCTTCTGTACTTTAATTAGACCCTTTAAATACTGCTCTGCCGACAGCGAATTTGCAGCTAACTGATCCCTTACAGCCTGCTACGTAGCCTCATATAGTTCTCTCACTTTCCCTTGTGCTTCGCAAACACTAACATACACGAACTGCAACCACTTTGTCATTACTACTTCCCTGTCTAAGACTTCCACTTCAGTTTGTAGTTCCCTGGTATTCTGATCAAGTGCCTCTTCTGCAACTCGCCGCTTTACTTCTCAGGTGAGTTGTAGTAGTCGTATGTTATTCAATACGTCCTTCTCTAAACCTCACCTATCAGCAGGAGTACCTATTACTACCCTCCCCCTTTAGTTTTTTGCTGCCCCACAGCTGCTTACACTAAACGCACTAAATGTAAACATAACTAAAAAAAATTAATGTACGTTTCCTAGGCCTTAATCCATATGGGTTCCTAATTACTGTTTCTTTCACAACTTCTTTTTTCCTCTTCTAATGCCTTTCGCCTCACTCTCCCTTTCTGGTTCACATTCCTATCCCTGGAATTACTTCCGTACTCCCTTGAGAAGCTTTCAACCGCCCTACACGCACAATTATCGGTCTCCTCGACAATTTAATCTTGACATTTACTGGTAACGTAGTGTCTACCACTTGGTATGGCCCCTGATACTTCTCAAAAAACTGTTTTTATCTTTCTCTTAGGCGTACACAAAGTTGGCAGCATCGCCACTGATCAACCTTATACTGTGGCATTCTTACTGTATGGTACACTCCTTCTTCCTGTTTCTCCAGTGCTCGTGTATTTGCATTCCGTACTGTATTCCAAATTTCCCTAATCACTCTGGCAAATTCCTTAACAGGCTCTCTAGTCTTCCCGTTCTTCACTTTCAATATGGTCGTAAAACGACATCACCATTTGACATATTGAAAGTGACGAAAGGGAGGACTAGAGAGTCTCATAAGGAATTTGCTATTTCATATAGCCATAATCCTGGATTTGTATGCTGCTTTAAGTCGAAGGTGGAGATGATATAGTTCAAATAGACATCCTGGTTGGTTTGATGTGAGTCATTGCAGTATCCAAGCATGTCCCTGACCGTCCTGTGCACTGCTTCACTTCTTCCATTGGCTTGTCGATGGAGAGAGTTCATTCTTAACTTCTTCACATTCAGTAACGTACACAAGTTCTTGAATAGATCTGACATGGAATTCGTTCCCTGGTCTATCGTTATTGTTTCAGGCAATACAAAATCAGTATCCAATTATTCAAAAGAGCTTGTGCCACTGTTTCTGTCTGTTAGTTTGGCATTGTGACAATTTCTAAGTATCATGAAAAATGATTTATGATTGTGAGTATGTACTTATTCCCTGCAGGTGTTTTTTTTTTTGAATGGACCTAAACATCAATCCACAGAAAAACCTTATGCTTCAGGTAAACTTGCAATGGTACTCTCATTGGACACAAATCCGCTCTCTGTGTGCACTGTATGCAGTTCCACGCATACTGGTTTACGTCTGTCTGCCTGTTCCTCTATCAATACCTTTTCACTACTCTTCTGTTGGTAGATCTGCAACCTCCATGACCCACTAATATGTGATTTTGAGCTTGTTGTAGCACGCTATTCCTTAGCTTCACCTGTGGCCCCAACTTGGTTTCTTTATATACCGACCCATCCTCCATACAAAACTATGACTGCTTAAAATACTGCTTAATGCTTCATCTACTTTTTGTGCAGCTTGTCATTCTTATGCTTATTACCCCCAACATGTAATACTGCTACTTTTCTACTTAACCTGCCCATATTTCTGTGGTTCTTCCCAGATTTATGCATAACTTCAAAATCAATTTCACTTAGTCTTACTGCCCAACGTGACAACCTATTGGAAGTATTCCTTAATTCTAACTCCTCCTCCTCCTCCTCCTCCTTAATTCCAACAACCATTTTAATGCCGCATAATCTGTTACAACTCTAACCTTTTTACGATACAGATAACGTTTGAAATGTGTTGTTCCTTAAATAAATCTTAACATGTCTTTCTATGTTGTGGAATAATTTCTTTCCAGAGAATTTAGTTGCCCTGATACATAGGCTACTAGCTAGTTACAGTATATGACGTAGCTTCATTCAGTAATTCAAAACTACCCTCCAAAGTTGTGCATACAATTAATGACTCAACAATTAGAAATTTCAGGGAAGATCTTCAGCAGTTAGACAGGGATGAGGTGTACAAGGAACCTGATGCTAATTTAAAATATAACTTTCATGATACACTTGTAAGATAATTTGCAAACTGTTTCCCCAAGAAAATAGTTAAATCTAATTATAAGAAACCTTGCAAAAAACCTTGGCTTACTAAAGGAATAAGAATATCTCATAACCACAAAAGGGAACTGTATCTAACAACAAGAAACAGTAATGAAACAGAAACAGCCAAAATTATAAAAACTACTGTGCTACATTAGGAAAGGCTATTACAAAGTCCAGAAGTATGTGCATCATATCTGAGATTAATACCTCTGATAGCAAAATCAAAACAATTTGGAATATTATTGCAAGAGAGACAGGGCAACCAAGAGTACAAGATTATGGCATTACCATCTAAGCGAATGGAAAGTTGACAAACAACAAACCGGAATTCGAAAACCTTTTGAATAATCATTTTTTAAATGTTGTAGAGAAAATAGGATCTAAATGTTTATTAGAAGAAGCAAGACGGTTAAAGGAAGAGGCCTTACCCACACAATTTGATACAACTGAAATTCTACCCACCTCTCCTTCTGAAATTAATAAGATAATAAACTCTCTCAAGAGTAAAAGCTCACATGGAATTGATGGCATTTCCTGCAGGATAATAAAAGCTTGTTCCCAAGAGGTAAGTGGGATTCTCAGCCACATATGTAATAGCTCTCTGAAGCGGTGTATTTTCCCAGATAGGCTGAAGTATGCCATTGTTAAACCACTGCATAAAAAAGGGGATACGTCTGATGTCAACAACTACCGCCCATTCTCCCTTGTGGCTGCCTTATCCAAAATTCTTGGAAAAATAATGTATTGTACAGTAGCTTCACAGCTTTGTAAAAATAAAGTTTTAACAAAATGTCAGTTTGGTTTCCAGAAAGGTTTTTCGACGGAAAATGCTGTATATACTTTCACTAATGAAATATTAAATGCTGAACTCACCCGTTGGGATTTTTTGTGATCTCTCAAAGGCTTTTGATTGTGTATATCATGGAATACTCCTAGATGAGCTCAAGTACTGTGGTATGAATGGGACAACGCTCAAATGGTTTAAATCATACCTAACTGGAAGAGTGCAGAAAGTTGAAATAAGCAGTTCACATAATATGCAAAAAACTTGCGATATCCCAAACTGGGGAATAATCAACAATGGGGTGACACAAGGTTCGGTCTTGGACCCTCTGCTGTTCTTAATATATATTAACGACTTGCCATTCTATATTCACAACAATGCAAAGCTGGTACTTTTTGCTGATGATACAAGTATAGCTATCACCCCCAACAGACAAGAATTAACTGATGAAATTGTAAACGATGATTTTCAGAAAATCAGTAAGTGGTTCTCTGCAAATGGGCTCTCATTAAAATTTGACAAAACACGCTGTATACAGTTCCACCCAGTAAATGTAAAGACACCATTAATAAATATAGACTTCGATCAGAAATCGGTAGCTAAGGTAGAATATTCAAAATTTCTAGGTGTATGCATTGATGAGCGGTTGAATTGGAAAAAACACACTGAAGCTCTGCTGAGACGTTTGAGCTCAGCCACTTATGCTATTACGATCACTGCAAATTTTGGCAACATGCATCTCAGTAAATTAGCTTACCACGCCTATTTTCATTCTCTGCTTTCGTATGGCATCATATTCTGGGGTAACTCATCAGTGAGTAAAAGAGTGTTCATTGCACAAAAGCGTGTAATCAGAATAAGTTCTGGAGCTCATCCAAGATCATCCTGCAGACACTTATTTAAAGAGTTTGGGATCCTCACAGTAGCCTCACAATATATACATTACTTACGAAATTTGTTATTAACAATCTGAACGAATTCAAAAGTAATAGCAGTGTACATGGCTACAAAACTAGGAGAAAGGGTCATCTTCACTACTCAAGGTTAATTCTAACTTTGGCTCAGAAGGTGATAAATTATGCTGCCACAAAAGTCTTTGGTCACTTACCTAATAGCATCAAACTCTGACAGATAGCCATATAGCATTTAAAAGGAAATTAAAAGAATTTCTTAATGGTAACTCCTTCTACTCATTAGATGAATTTTTGGATATACTAAGTCAGTAATTTTCCCACCCCGTACCCAAAACAAAATTAAGTGTCATGTAATATTTTGTGTAATTTAATATCTTGGATAGACACCTTTTATTAACCTGATATGTTTCACATCATTACGAAGTGTCGTATTCATGATCTATGGAACAAGTTCTAATCTAATCAAATGTCTAAACGACTTCTACCTCTTTTACAATACACAGTCTAGTGTACGGTTTCAAGCATCACATGATAAAAGAAATTCTCTATTAAAATCCGGAAATACCAATATCGGACTCGATGTTAAAGCTTCTTTTAACTCATCCAAAGCACGCTGGCACTCTTCTGACCACAAAACTTTAGTACCCGTTTTTAACAACTGAACTGTGTCAATGGTATGGTAGTATCCACAAACCCTTTTCTGAACCACCGGTAATAGTTTGCTAGTGCCAAGAACGATTACAGCTCCTTTACAGATTCTGGTACAGGAAATTCACGTATGCTGTAAAATCATTTTTACTTATGATGTGACGTAAGTATGCTATCTGTTCTATCACAAAGTTGCGCTTTGCTGTACTCAGTGTTAAGTATGCTAAATTTAACCTTAGGAAAACTTCCTTTAATTGCTGCATATGCTGTCCCATATGACTCCCATAGACGATTGTGTCATCAAGATACACTAACAACTGCCATGGTTTCAAACCTCTGAGTACTCAGTCCAACAACCTCTGAAATGTTGCAGGTGCATTTTTTAATCCGTATGGTATTCTTCTGAGTTGGTACTGTCCACACTATGCTGAATAAGCTCATTTATGTCGATCCAGGCGTGAAGCTTCTATCTGGTGAAAATCGCTCTTCAAATACATTGTTGAAAAAATTTGCATTACGCTAAGTGATCCAAGGTTCTGTAATAATTGGTAACGGGTAGACATCTATTATAGTTTTCGCATTTAGGTGTCTGTAATCAAAGGAGAACCTGTGTTTCTGCCACCCATTGAATGATTTTTTTGACATGACGACTGTTCCTGACCCCCATGGACTATTAATTTCTTCAATTATTCCATCTTTCAGCTGTTGATGGATAAATTCCTCCAAAACTGGCTGCAAGTACCTTGGTATTCTGAATGATTTGCGCTAGAAAGGTGATTTATTTCCAATTGGTATGCAGTGGTGTGTAATATGCATAAGTGCTAATGATTCTTTTGGAAAAAATAAATCCTTTAATTCCAAAAGAAATTTTTCCATTTATTCTGCATAGCTGCTCTTTAGGTGCTTCATTATGCAGTTTCAATGACACCCCTCATATCCCATTCTTCTTGCTCCATACTAGCGATTAGCAACCTCTTTGTTAATCCTATGTCCTCTGCGCTAAAATTATCTATAGAAACAGATACTTCTTCAACTTTTGTGGTCCTGTCCTCCTCAGTTGCGCGTAATACTACGGTATATTGATAATTTTCACTTATGGACCGTCAAACACAACATTTCCACAATACAAAAGAACTCACAAGCTGAAAACTTACAAACACACTCAACAAACACACACAATGACAACACCACACAGAAAAGAACTAGATGGTACACCATGACCCACACACATAAACTAACACACAGAGTTGCAAACATCCTAAAGAGACAGGGCTTCAAAATAGCATATAAGCCTGGGCAAACCCTTCAATCACACATAAGCCAGCCAGCTACCAAGAGGGACAAATTCCAACAATCAGGAATATATAAACTTGAATGTCAAAGTTGTGATGCAGTATACATAGGCATGACATGCAGGAATTTTGAAACAAGATACAAAGAACATATCAGATGTTGGAAGTATGAAACAAACCATTCCACATTTGCAGAGCATTTAAAACACTATAACCATCATCCTACAAACATGGAACAAGAAATGAAAATAATGAGAATAAGCAACCATGACAAACATCTTATACAAATGCAAGAAAACTTCCACATCCAGAAAGCCATAGCAGAAAACAAACATGTGATAAATGAACACTCTTGCTTCAAGTTGCTGCTTAACATAACAAATGATTTTTTAAATGTTTTTCATGGTAATTCTTTAGGTCTACATGGTGGTAAAGTCCTTTTACTCGTCCACTAACTCGATCCGCCAACACATAACAACCAATACGTGGCTGCCTGACTATAATAAACGGTCCTTCGTATAGGTGTTGCCAATTACGATTTTTACGTAAGTTGAGAGATGGTTTGAAGTGTGCTTCAGAAGAACACGCTCGTTCAAGCGATACAACAGAACTTTTTTGACATGATTGTCAAATGCCTTTTTTCTTAAATTAGCATGAGTTGTGATAGAGATCAGGGGTTGTCTTAACTTATTATCTAGATTTACTTCTGGACCTTGTATCTTGTGGATAGGATCAGTCCATTCATTGCTTTCCTTTTGCCTGAAGGTGTCAAAACGGTCGAAGTGTGTGGAAGGTTATTTACACTCTCTTCAAATGGAGTAACGAAATCGACCCACCGTGTTTGCTGATTCGGTACATAGGTGCGAATAAATCGATTATATTCTTTCAAGATTCATTCTGTCAGGTTACTTTGGGATCTAAATCTTGAAATTGAAATACCATTACTGGCAAGAAACAGCCTCCACTTTTTTCCAATGAAGTTTGAAGCATTATCAGACAACATGGTTTCCGGCTTACCAAAACGAGGAAAATAATCCTTTTCCATTCGTCTTATTAAAGATTTTGCACTGGAAGACTTCATCACGTATAAACGCACGCGCTTAGTGAAGAGGTCTAGCAAAACAACAAGATACTTAGCACCTCCTCTTCCTCTCGGAAGTGGACCTGCATAGTCGAGACTGACTATTTGGTTACGACGCTCGGTGTAGATAGGATTCAAAGGTATGGCATTCGAAAGATTGAAGGGCTTTGCCTTCTGACAGGTTAAACAAGTGCTTAGCAGTTCATGAATTCTCTTATGCAGATTGGGAACGTAGCAATAGGCAGAAATCTTTCTTTTACACTTCTCAGGGCCATAATGTCCCCAGGATAGGTGTGTGTACCATATGAGATATTCAACGCACTCCTCAGGAATACAAACACACCATTGCTCCGTCAACATAGATGTGCGATGAAATAAAACACCATTGTGTGATTTATAAAATTTCGACAAACGATTGTTAGGGTTGTCTTGTAGAAGCTGTTTGACACTCTTCCATTTACGGTCACTTTCTTGCAGAGTACCCATCTGTCAGCAAAGACATAGAAAATAACTACGATTCAAGGGATCAAGGAGTATCTTGTGATTGGAAACCTGTTCTACAAGTTCTGTAGGCTCCGGCATACCTTCCAGCATGCGTGACAATGCATCTGAAACGATGTTGTTCTTGCTTTTACGTAAACAATTTCGAAATTGTAGCCTTGCAGAAATAGGCACCAGCGTGTAAGTCTCGGATGATAAAGCTCACACGAGAGGAGAAAACTAAGAGCTTGATGGTCGTAATATACTTTGATCGGATGACCATAAATGTAATAATTGAAACGGCGTAACGCCCATACAACTGCCAATCCTTCTAACTCCGTAACAGAGTAAGATCTCTCGCACTCCGTCAGCACACGACTGGCGAAATTATCTGTCCTAATCTCTTCTTTATCGCCAGTTTTCTTTAGCTGGAACAAACAAGCGCCCAAGCCTTGAAATGAGGCGTCAGAATTCTGAGTTCGTATCTGGATGAGTGAGGATATTGCTATTCAGAAGAGTTTGTTTGAGTTTTTCAAAGGCTTGTTGACATTCAGAGGTCCATAACCAATGAACGTTTGTCTTTAGTAGATTGTGCAACACTGGATGGTTCATGGATTTATTTGGTATAAAGCGACGAAAGAAAGACGTTAACCCTAGAAAACCTTTTCATTGTCTTTTGGTAGAGGGCACAGGGAAGATCCTTATTGCAAACAGTTTGTTAGGATTGGGAGAAATTCCCTCAGAAGAGATGATATGGCCATGGAATTTTACTTCTTTTTTTACAAACTTTGATTTCTGTAAATTGGCAGTAACGCCAAAGTTAGCAAACGTCATGAAGATTTTTCAAATCAAGTCAAGATGTTTGTAGTGTCGGCAGACTTTCCAACACTACGCACACTAATTGAAAGAGGCGGCCAAGATGCACGCGCTAACTCACGAAGGATGGAGTGAGGTCTGAAGCAGGATACGTAATGAATGCTATAAAGAAAAGTACGTAGCTTCTGGACTACTTAACTTTAATCCATCCTTTGTATACATCGTTCTTGATGAGACATCTGGAGATTGTGGCGATACAAGTGAGACTCTTTAGATACAAGCTATCTAAGGCTAATGGCGCCTTGCTAGGTCGTAGACATGGGCTTAGCTGAAGGCTATTCTAACTATCTGCTCTGCAAATGAGCGAGACTTTGTCCGTGTAGTCGCTAGCTAAGTCGTCCGTACAACTGGGGCGAGTGCTAGTCAGTCTCTCGAGACCTGCCGTGTGGTGGCGCACGGTCTGCGATCCTGACAGTGGCGACACGCGGGCCCAACATGTACTAATGGACCGCGGCCGATTTGAGCTACCACCTAGCAAGTGTGGTGTCTGGCGGTGACACCACAATGTTCCTCCCATGAAGTCGACGGTACGAAGAGATTATCGACATAGACAGTTATTTTTCCAGTAAATCATGACCTAAGACATGGTCAAATCCCGAAATAAAGACAGCTGCACTAATATTCAAGCCAAAGGGTACAACACAAAATTGATATGACCGACCCGCAAAGATAAAGGCTGTGTACTTCCTTGAATATGGCGATAACTTCATCTACCAATAGCTACTTCGAAGGTCGATGGAGGTTAGAAATTTGATACCATAAAACCTTTGTAGTTGCTCCTCCAATGCTTCCGGTCGGGTACACACAGTAACAATAATTCTGATGATGTTCCTAGCGTCTAGAACAAGCCTAACACTTCCGTCCTGTTTAAATATAGACAATAATGGGCTCGAATATAGAGAGTCGGACGGCTCAACTATTACCAGTTTAACATTTTGGGGCTTTCCTGTCGTACTGCTTCCTTGCGGGATTGCGGAACTGCATAGGTGGTTTTACAGTAGGTGCTATGGGGCTTAACTTTCATGTCGAATACATAGTTGGCTATGATTCCCGGTTTCTTAGAAAATACATTGATAAACTGTGTCAACAGGTCGTATAGTTCCTTTCTTTGTCGGTCACCTAATCCATCAGATTCATTAGCCTTCGTCAGTAATTCTTCATGTGTTGGTAATAAGTCAAAGTCTTCGTCCATGTCTCCTGCCTCGTCTAAATAATTGAAATACTGTTGTCGAGACGTGAGCTTGCGGAGCTTTATTTTATGTTATTGGCTGGACAACTTAACTTTGGTCCTCATAAGTCGAATCACTATACTCTTATCACTGCATCTGAGAGTACATGTACACTAGACAGCAGAAAAAGTGGGTCTCCCCTGAATTCCAACGTGTAGGTTGCACCTGACTGTATGCAACCAACATAGCATATCTGTGTTGCACATCGTCGCAACCCTACACAGTACAGTCATTGTAAGATACACAATGGATACCGCTAGAGACTACTAGAGAACACCGGTCTTTATGACAGCCCGTCCAGATGTAAAGCAACACCATGATAGTACAGAAGAGAGCAGACAGTCCTTAACGTTTGTAAACTAAACTTAATTACAATAAGTGACATTTCAAACGTTATGGGACAACTAATTTTGTCACATAAATCGTTCAGTAATCCTTAGGCACAATTAAATATTTGAGACAGTATATGGATTTATAAAGTTGTATGGCAACTGGAAACAAATTCTTTGCTGTCCAAAAGGTTTACCCAACACATGCTGAACGTCGTTCAACGTTTAATGGGGAGAGGTTTCGCATCAACTTTATGTAATACTGAGCAGTTAAAAGAAAACGTGATTAACGGCGGCAAGCACTCTACGGAAATCCCAACATTAACAGCGAATCACAAGTAATATCATTGTTCACATTACTCGTCAACAGTTACTTGTACACAAAGTTGTACCTTGAATGACATGACCAACGTCTTTGTTCTGGATCCGGAATGCAAACCCAGAACATAAAGCCATTGTTAACCAAGCAAAGCTTTGTGCCTTATCGAGACTCGAGCATTAGGCAGAAAGAGACCTCAAATATTGACGTTTGCACCAGTATCAGTTATCAATTCTCAACTTGAACGTCAATGAGGATAATGTTTGTACGAAACCAGGAACTCTAACATGACATTTACCTTCTTGGTAATTAACCTCGAAAGACGTTGTACAGTGTTACATAGTCAAGGAACAAAGGATGCACATGTTTAAAATTGAAATGACATCATGTAATGCTGGTGACAAGAATGCGAACCCAGCACCTAATCGGATTGTTGAATAAGTACATAAAATCAGAATGTTGATATCACAGTAGTGAGGTTGGAACTTTAAAGGACGACTGAAGTTGTATTACCTGACCGGGATTCAAAATGGCTCTGAGCACTATGGGACTTAACATCTATGGTCATCAGTCCCCTAGAACTTAGAACTACTTAAACCTAACTAACCTAAGAACTTCACACAACACCCAGTCATCACGAGGCAGAGAAAATCCCTGACCCCGCCGGGAATCGAACCCGGGAACCCGGGCGTGACCAGGATTCGAACCCGGCGCCTACCGCCGTCGTTGTCTAACCAGGAACAGACGAGACATGTCCACTGTTGGTCCACCATCAGCGAGATGTGCGCACGTTTAACTAGAAATAAAGCGACGAAAACGTCCATGCTGACAGAGTCGAACGCCGCACACATGGTTATGAAGACACGTTAATAATCAAATTCGTATTCAGTAGTAGCTAGGAGTAGCATGCTTAGTTGCAAATATTAAGGCCTTTCTCAAAAAAAAAAAAAAGGTGCAAATGGCTCTGAGGACTATGGGACTTAACTTCGGAGGTCATCAGTCCCCTAGAACTTAGAACTACTTAAACCTAACTTACCTAAGCACGTATTGTTTCAGAGAAACTGAGTACATGTTATAAGTGCACAAAAGTCTATTATATACTACGTATATACTACTATTTGGAGAAGCTGCCGCCAAACCTGTTTACTTTTACATTCCGCTTACCTGTCGTGGTTGAATACACCTTTTCTTAAGGCTACATCTAATGCAGAGCGCTTACAAGAAAGAATAGTTTCCTGCTTCATGCTACTGCTAGCTAGGTGAAATATTTTGTGGTAACTATGTTTAAAATAAATGTATTTTTGAACGTATTGTTCGTCAAATATTTGTATGAATCGTCAACTGTAGGTGTGCCTGCACATGCTATAGCATAACAGCTGTAGCTGCGTTAGTTTACACTACAGACTTGGGTAGGTTAGGTGTAACTTTTGATCCTTCAAGGGGTGATCGTGGCCTTGCGGCCCTGGTCTGTACTAGCCGCGGCTCGCGAGCTACGGGCCAGCCAGGCTGGCCGAGGCGAGACGGAAGTGAGCGAGCTGGCGGTGGCGTTGGTGGGCCAACAGCCCGGAACGAGCCAGCACGGCTGCGCCGCATGCCTCTGCCTCTGCCGCTCCGTTTGACGTAAATATGTTTACCTCCTCTCCTGGAATCAGTATAAGAGCGGCAAGCAGAAATACACATCAGGCTGTCTGCCATAATGGCTCACTGGGAGAGGTCTAGTCGAGATGTCGCTCTCACTGAAGAAGGAGGATGTTCCATCAGAGAAACTGGCAGACGGTATGGCGTACCACATACCACTGCAACGAGATGGTGGAGGATCTGCCTTGAAAGAGGCACCAGCAACAGGGCTCCTGGCTCAGGCAGGAAGAGAGTGAGCTCACAGCAGAAAGACAGGGACCTAGTGTCTAGGAGCAGAGAAAATCCCTTCCTGAACGCGAAGCTGTTGCGGCGGGAGACCAACTTCCCCGGCTCCAGTGAGACGATTCGCCGAAGGCTGAGAGACGCTGGACTGCATGCACGACGATCTGCCGTGAAACAAGAGCTCAGTGAAGACAAAGTTTTATACCGGCTAGCATTGGCGGAGCTCCATATGAGGGCGTCGTGGGACAATGTCATTTTCACTGATGAGAAGGTGTTTTCCACCAGTAACGACGGTCCACGAATCGTTTACAGGATGCAAGGGTCTCGCCATCGACGCGAATATGTAACCACGACGAGAAGAAGTGTCTGGCTATCTGTTACCTGCTGGGGTTGGATTTCTGCGAGAGGGGCGGGAATTCTTCACACAACAGAAGGAACTCTGGACAGCGTGCAGTATGTCCACATATTGGAAAATGTGATGATTCCGTCAGTGCGAATGCTGTACGCAGAAGGGGACGTCACATTGCAAGAGGACCATTGTCCCATTCACAAGTCTGCATTTGTTCAGCAGCGGCTCTCCACGATTGGCGTCAACGTCATGGACTGGCCGCCACGGTCGGCTGAAATGAACCCCACGGAAAACATGTGGGCTGAGGCCGCCAGAACATTAACAGAGGACTGGCCACGAAACCAACCAACTACTGCGGACACTCTTTGGGACTGCGTCCTGGAAGCCTGGGAGAAAGTTGCTTCTTCAGGATGTTACATCCGACGCCTTATACATTCTATGCCAAGACGCATGATAGAAGTACAAAATAATGAAGGATTTTGGATAAAATATTAGAGTCCTTAAAATGTTTTCTTATGTCTTCTTTTTCGTTATTTTTCCTCATTAGTAGCTAGTGGAAGATCGCGTGGCAACAGAAAAGATACAATATGGGTTAGTTTTCCTTTGAGCTGCCTTTTTAATTCAAGTGGGTTTCTTTTGAATATACAGTTTATTAAATATTCTACTTTGATTTCATTTATACCCTGTCTAGATACTTACAAACTAACCAGCGTAGATGGACTGAGTCACAGTAGTTTTTATTATTTCAAATACATCTCTCTCTTCCCTTCCATCCATGAATACACCCTCCATCCTCCACACAATACGCAAACGATTTAATATTATGTTTACTCGTTGTTAATATCTCCTCTATTCTCTCTCAAACACTCTCTCTCTCTCTCTCTCTCTCTCTCTCTCTCTCTCTCTCTCTCTCTCTCTCTCTCTGACACTACCGCCGCAAGTGCCCTTCTATTTCATTCCCCCAAAACTTTATAAACAAATCTAGGGGTTTCCATTGACGCTACATTTTCTCTTCTAATTGCTGCTGTCTTTACTCTCTGTCATTCCTCTCAACACCTATGAAACCGTATTCTTTGATCTCCCCTTCCCTGTAACCCATTCTTCGTTCTGAAAACAGTTCCTCCTTATCTCTCGGTCCTAAGATAAAACGAACTGTGGCACACATCTAAGTAAGCAAAAACTCTGCAAGCATTTCACGCTTATGTTTTGCACTTCTGCACTTCTATCCATTCCCAGATCCCGCTCTCCTTCCTGTTACCCGTCACTTGACGTCTGCATCTACATCTAAATAAATACTCTGCAATTGATAATTATGTGCTTGGCAGGGGGTTCTGTGGCCTGTTGTATTAATCTTGTACTGATGTGTAAAACGTGTAGGTTCACATCTCACGTCAGGTGAAGATTTTTAACGCACACAAGTAACTCTCCTTCACTCCTAGCAACGCCAAGTTCAGAACGCCAGTAAGCTCCGTAGTTCAATATCCGCAGTAAAGATAACATCCCTTCGCTGCCGACTGGGGCAGAGCGGCATTCGTTTGAGCTGTGACAGATGGAGAAACCCCGGAAGGCAGAGGCTCTGTCACCCGCAAGCCGTCGTAAACTAGAAAACGTATTTCATTTAATGAACCAATGGTCATGCAAGTTCACAAGGCTCTTACTTTATTTGAAACTGAGACGTTGAAAATTGTGGTGCTGGACTGGGATTCGAATTCGATTTCACTGTGTTCCCCAAGATTGCAAACTCTTCTAGGTCTCCTCGAAAGTCACCTATCTGGTTTCGAATCCTAATCAGCACAAAATATTCATTATTTCATTTCAAGCCCTGACATGTGCACTCCGAACTACTAGTGAAAAATAGTAGCATTTTCAACGTCTCTTCGTGCGTTGTCAGCTGTAGCGTGTTCGTTTAAACTCACAGCCACATGATGAGCTTTTTATCACAACATAACAAGATCAAACGTTTCCTTACATCTTTTCAAGTTCAAACTTTCCTCTCCATCCTACTGGCGAAAACGGATTTGGGTTTAACGTTGTCTTCGTTGTGATCACCAACGACGATGTGTTGTGGATTCAACTTCTAGCCAGCAAAGTATTTTCCATCACATCATTGAAAGTACGAACATACCACTCCTAGCTATTAGTGGAAAAGAATTTGATAGTTGAAATGCCTTCATGACCACGTGTGCGGGGTTTGAATTTCATTCAGCACAGAACTTTTCGTCGCCTGATGCCTAGCTAAACATGCGCACATCTCGCTACTGATGAACCAACAGTAGCTATCGTCTGTTCCTGGCTAAAAAAAGACGGCGCTAGATGCTGGGTTCGAATCCCAGTCAGGCAAAAACAACTCTATCGTCATTTAAGGTTCCAACATCTCGGTTTTGTTGAAAACTTTTGATATTTAACTTCTGATTTTATGTACTTCGTTAACAAACCGATTAGGTGCTGGGTTCACATCCCTGTCACAAGCTTTACGTGATGGCATTTCAATTTTAAACCTGAGCATACCTTGTTCCTTGTGAATGACACCATATTAATCGTCGTCGGGGGTAGTTCCCATGAAGGTAACTGTTATGACAGGATTCCCAGTACAGTACAAAAATTTTCGTCATTTATTTTCAGGATCTAAATTGATAACTGATACTGGTGCAAACGTCTATACTTCACGTCTCTTTATGCCTAGTAATCAGGTCTCAAAAAGGCCCAAACAAAGCTTAGCTTAGTTAGCAATGGCTATAGGTGATGGGTTTGAATCCAGGTCCAGAACTACGACGTTGGTCATGTCATTTAAAGTTCAAATATGTGTTCACGTAGCTGTTGGTGTGTTACGAGGACAATGATATTACTGGTGATTCGCTGTTAATGTTGAGATTTCCGTAGAGTGCGTGTTGCCTTTAATCGCATTTTTTTACTTGTTCGTCCAATACCCAGTTTCCAGAGCCACTCGCCGTTGAGCAACGTTCGGCACGTGTATGGAAAACCTCTTCGAGAGCGAAAAACTTTTTTCCAATTGCTGTACAGCTTTGTAACTCCATATATTGTCTCAAGTATTTAATTTTGACTAAGGATTTCTGTACGATATGTGTAAAATAATCCGTTTTCTCAGAACTTTTGGAATGTCACTTGTTGTAATTAAGGTTAGTTTATGAGTGTTATGGGGTGTCTCATCGCTAAGAACCTGTTTTGTAATATGTTTTGTATGACGATAGTAGTTGACCCTTAGACTGACTGCCATAAAGACCTTTGTACTTTAGTAGTCCCTTGCGGTACACATTGTGTGTAGTCAAACGACTGTACCCCACGGGGTTTTGATGTTTAGAGGACCTGCAACACAGCTGCGTTATGTTGGTTGTATTCGGCAGTGACCCACTTTTTTTGCTGTCAAGTGTACCTGATCTTTGAAACCACATCCAAATTAGGGCAGAGTTGCTAAGCTTAAACTACTATGTACTATTGGCGTCTTTAATTTCTCTTTAATACACTGGCTTTATGTAGTAAATTTTCTCTCGTACACAGAACATTTCTGTGAATGCCGCATACTACTTTTGTTTCGATGCTTCGATGTAAATATCGAAACTTGCAGCTGCTGTTTTGGAGATTATCCACTTACGGTTCTGGATTGAATATTTAGCAGCTTTCAGCTTAGTCAGTATTGGTAACAAATGAAGCTACGTCGTTGTCAGGTTGTAAGGAACCGATAGCAACCATTTGTTCCGACATATTATGCTTAACCGTTCCTCAGCGTACACCATAACGTCACACACGCTCTGTTAGTCTTGTGCCACTGACATATACTGAAACCAGAAAAAAACCGACGAAATCGATATTTTAACTTCGTCTTATTTATTTTTGTGCATGTTATTCAGCTCTCGCTGTGTGCACTGCGTCATTTCGGAAGTAAGGACGCGTCTCTAGTTAGTAACGGTAGCAAACTTTTGCCCACGGCTGAATCTCCGTTTGCAAACCAGACACGCTATCAAATCGGGTCCCCCTATATAATGAGGCGAAGATGTAATTTGACAAACTCGTTTAGATGTTCTACTTTTTACTTTCATTGGTTAGAGGAATCAACTGAAAGTACATACTGCTGTCTCCCTTAACTGACAGAAAACACAATAAGAAATGTTACGTGCTTGTGATTAATCTACTGCTAACTAAAGTCCATCTCTCATCGTCGTAATCACATTTCTCTCCGCGTCACAGCTCTGTAATTCGTGAGTATGAGATAAACGAACAATTAAAATGATGCGACGTTTATCAGTCTCCGCGTGAACAGCTGGGAACGGAGCCGCTCGCGACGGCATACTTGCGTCAGACGCCGTCCGTATTCTTGGCGAGTTAAACTTGAATAACAATTCTAGATTTCTTTGAAAACGTCCGTCGTCTTTTCCTTTCGGGACCGTACCACTGCCGCCGTGCTGCTAGAGGAGGTGTCGATGTCTGCGACGCTGTTTCCCCACAATGAGACAGTACATTCGGCCAGTTGCTCTGACGCTAAGACAATAGGCGCTGTCCAGGTTGGAATACAGTTGCTAAATCTGTTCTCTGAGGCCTCTCCGATGACAGAAAATGCAAAGCCCTTTTATTACGTAAAACAATTTCTGCATCCCTCGATATTGCGTTGATAACAGTACTGTAGGTGATTCTGTCTAAAACAGTGGTGTGTACTGTTGTAATTAGTTAAGTCAAGTAGAAAATGACGAAGAATGTTAGAAATATGGCATCCTTACCACCATTAACTGTTCCCTTCGCTTCAGTTGCGTTACATGTACTCTGGTCTCGGGAGGCGTTTGTTGCTGACACACTGTGGTGACGTCATAACATCGGCACTGGGGCGACTCATTCATTACGAACGGTCCTGCACTGCCGCCTACGCTGCCCCAGCAATCGAATGTGTCTGGCATGACATTCTTCTTACTAAAGTAATGCATTGAGTACTTTTAAAAGATTTTTCTGAATAAACAATTATTTTCCATTTCAAAGCGCCTCATTTTTGCTCTAGTATACGCCTAATACACATTGAAAATGCAAACGGTGGACAGCTTTCCGATTGGTTTTAACTCAGCTGGATACAGCTGCCAACTACATAATCATTAATCATTTTATGTTGCGACTCAGCAAAAGAAACACGCGAGCCCTGTAGACGACATATTTACACTTCTGGGACATCTTTGCCAAAATGGTACTGTGGTGTCTTGCGCATTCCGGTCGTACGTAGAAACAGAGTATTCACCGTATCGACGATGGAACCCTACAAAACCATTGTGAAGTGCATGGCAGAGGGTACAAGGTACCATGACACCTGTCAGAATTTTTTCCCGTTCCAGTCGCATATGACGGATGAGGTCGGTAGTGACACGTTACAGATGAATAACGTGTCTGTAATCATCACTTGACGGTCGTCTGTGAGATGTTGTAAGCGGGCTGTCGTGGGACAGTTTGCGTATGTCTTCAAGAGTCTGCGGGTTTCTCGACGTTTCCGACGCGATCTCCCACGAGTGACAGAAACGGTCCTTGCGGCCTTCCAGAGCCCCTTGCTTGTCCTCTTTGGTGCGGCTCCCACACGCCTGGACCACATTCCAAGACGGGACGCGCGAGCGACTTGAGAGCGGTCGCTCTCCCTGGGCTGACCGCGCCTCCCCAGTGTCCAGCCTACGGTCCCAAGTCTGGCTCGCATCTCGCCTGCTACTGGCCCTCTGTGGTCGTCACATTCCACGTACCTACAAACAGCTGCTCACGGATATTTGCGCTAGTCGGCCCATTCCAACTGTTGATCATAGATCCGGCATTCATACGATACTTGCTAAGTGTGCAGTTTCACAATTCTGTACATTGTAAGTGAAGTGACAATCTTTGTACCGCTTCGTAATCTTTTCACGACCTTATTGAGTATTTCTGCAGCTTTGTTTTGCGACACTATATCAGTAGCTACTGATCGCGGAAGTCCTCTCTCTGTGATAGACCTACGGTGACGTCATAATATCGACTACGACGAAGTATTTATCACGAGCAATTCTGCAGTGTGACGTATACTCTAGTGAGCTTGCCTTTCTATTCCTCTCACCAAGGTAACACATTTAGCACTCTGAAAGATTAATGCTTTCATGACGAAACCGTCTTTCGACTTGAATGTGTCTACACTGTTATAATATAGTTCTGCTACGCATTTAAAACAAACGATGGAAATCTGTCCGACAGTTTCTTACGCACCGGGTTAAAAGCGCCGAATGTATACTTTTTTGCTGCTTTATTCTTGCTTCGACAATCGGACCACGTGACCTGTGCTACATGTCAGCATTGCTGTAGCATCTTCCGTCTTGAAATTCTGCTCAAGTCTGCTCCATATTCCGAACGTACATTAAAACAGTTGTGTAGTTTTCTTTACGAGTATGTGAAAAAAATTCTACTCTCAGAAACTCTGCCATCCGTCGTGCTTAAATAGTGGACATCACAAAATTGTTTCACAAATCGGCGCGATTGGTATGTCTACTTCTTCTTTCAAGATCGTTGACCACTATGGGACAAAGGCACCTGATTTTCATTCAAAATTCTTCCTTGTCTTGCGAAAGGTTTTCGATACAGTTTTGCACGGCCGCCTAATGAACAAAGTAACGAACGTACGGAATATCAGACCAGCTGTATGAGTGTCTAGCAAGCGAAACACAACGTGTCATTCTGCAGGGAGACAAGTCTTCAGACGTACAAGTAACTTCGGGAGTGTCCCAGTGCAGCGTTATAGGACCGTTATTTTTCCACAGTAGATATCAAGAACCTAACATACGACGTCGGAAGTTGAACGAGGCACTCCGCAGTCGGTGGTGTTGTATGCAGACGAGTCGCGACGGTAGAAAACTGCAGCGAAGCGCAGGAAGGCGTGCGGAGGACCGACGCTTTGCCCAGGGAGTCGCGACGGACCCTCAACACGAACAAACGCAACGTACTGCCGGTATGTACCCTGGGAGACCCTTTAGTGTATGATTACTAAATTACAGAACAGTCACTGTAAACGGTTACTCACCTAAAATATCTTGGAGTAGGCATATAAAGCGAGTTGAAGTGGGACGACCACATGAAATTAACCTGCGTCCAGGTCACACTCCTGGTACCGCTGACTGACAACGATCTCCCCTTTCCTGTCGCGAACGGTGCTTGGGAAAAGTGATTGTCGGCAGTATTACCTCCCACTTTCCGAATTTTCTCGTCGTGGTCATTTCGCCAGACGTATGGCGGAGGAAGTAGCATGTCGTCCGACTCTTCCCGGAAAGCGCCCTCCCGCTACCTCAGTAGCAAACCCCTCTGTGACGCACAGCGCCTCTCTTGTAGCGCCTGCCTCCGGAGTTTGTTGATCGTCTCTGCAACGCTCTCCCGCCGAGCAGACGGTCCAGTAACGAAAAGCGCAGCTCTCCGTTGGATCTTCACTGTGTCTCTTTGTCGCTCGTACCCAGTAAAGGTCCCATATCCGTAAGGCACACGTTTCGTGATTGGGTTACTTTTCCTTAAGATTCTCCCTATCAAACTCTCTGGTGTCCGCTTCTCCTACTAATTGGGTTATGTGGTCATTCCACACGGGACAGCTCTGGATAGGCAGGTCTAGATGTTTTACGGTAGATAGTTTCCAGCAACTTGTCATCAGTAGTGTAGTTGTTCACTAGTGAATTTCCTTTCCTATGCAAGCTCAGTATGTTACATCTATCTACGTTGAAGGTCAACCGGCAGAGCCTGCACCATTCATCAACCCTCTGCAGGTGATTGAGCAAATGGATACTGTCTCCTGGCATCGTTACTTCCTCATAGACAACCGCACCGTCCGCGAACAATTGTTGAAAACCTTCCAGCCGTAACACTGCCACATGAGGGGTACAAACGCACTTGTTCGAAATGTAGTCTGCCACTTTAGTCACAGATTCACTCACGCGGATGCAAAGTGTAACTCTACCACAGCAGATAGGTCAATGAATGTCCGAAATACCGTCTGCCACAATACGTGCACTGGTACACACAGTGATGCTACGTGAGGTTTACATATGAAAGACCAGTGCGTCCACCCCACACTTCTTGTAACTGATTCGCAATCAAGTTGCTTACTTCGCGTCTCGTATACGTTGCCCCAAAAGGTTTCTCCTCCGTCGGTCGCGAGCTCTAACGCTTGAGCCACACACAGTCCATACTAATGTAACTAGTAAGTAGATTTAAATGGTAAGCATAATAAAAATCGTAAAATGTTAGGTTGCAACTACTTTTGTTTTATTTCACCAATTGTAAAATTAGTAAGTCGATTTCTGGAGCCAGTCTATCATTAATATTCGTAACGAGATACCCGGTCATTATTTATTAGTTCACACGACCTTAGAATCAACTTGAGATCGCACAAATATATGCAACAATTACCTCTACCTCTATGTGTAGTTACGCTTCACACAGATTCTGGCGTGTTGCAACTTCGGAAACTGATCGTCGACAAACCGCGATCTAGCTTCACAGTTTGGCACCTACACTTTAGTCCATCCTTCCTATCAATAGGACTGACAGTTACTAAACAATCTATTTAGCATTTCCTGAAGAGCTGATGTTATTATTAACTATGTTCCTTCCAAGAAACGTGACCAGCCCGGTTGAAGCTGTGTGCCCCCCCTCTCTCTATCTATCTATCTCTCTCTCTCTCTCTCTCTCTCTCTCTCTCTCTCTCTCTCTCTCTCTCCCTCTGCTCCAGCACGACACGGCTCTCACCCACCTGCTCGCCAGCCTCCCGTAGCAAAATCTTCACATACTGTGCACTAAAACATGGATGTGACGTACACGCCACACAAAGCTTTCTGCTACATCACTTACGTACTTCTTCAACAGCATTGGCCTATAATATGTACTTGGGATACTGCGGCAGTTACCTTTGTATCTGTCTATTTTGTTCCGTTAAGAGCGACGTGTTGAGTTCAGTCTGTAAGGAAGTTTTGCATCCTGCTGCAGACCTAGTGCGATACTCGCTAAGCTCGGATCTCTTCACTACACGGCAGAGCGGGACGCTGCCAGATGCCTTCCTGCAGTCAACCAACACGGCGCGAAGCTGAGAGCCGGTGTCTCACGCAGGAACAGAGCGGGCTGAGTCTCGCAAGGTCCCTGTCTGCGGAATCCACGTTCATTTTTGTAGACGCGATTATCGTTACCCAATAATGTCATAATTCCTGAGCAAAAATGTTTCCCATAATTCTACAACAGACTGACATCAAGGATATAAGTCTATAATTACGTGCGTGTGTTCTACGACCCTTCTCGAGAAACGGGAATGGCTTTCGCTTTTCTCCAGTCACTACATACCCTTCATTGCTCCAGCGATCTACGATAACCTGCTGGTAGAAAGGGGGCAAGGCAGATGCCAGACAGGTTCATTGGACGTCCTCCGCAAATGGAGTCCATCAACAAAGGCAGTAGCTTACAAAACACTCGTTCGACCAGCAATTAAAAACTGCTGGCCAGTACGGGATCAGTACCAGACAGAACTGATGGAGGAAACGGAGAAGATACAGAGAGGAGCAGCGTGTTTCGTCACAGGTTCGTTTAGCAAGCGCGAAAGCGTCTCGGAGCTGCTCTGCCAACTCTTGTGGCAGACGCTGGAAGAGAGGCGTTCTGCGTCACGTCGTGGTCTGCTGTTAAAAGTTCCGACAGCGTAGACCGCTAGAAAGAGTCGACCAGTACATCGCGGCCTCCTAGGTGCATTGCATTGAATGGTTTTGTCTTATAACTAAAACATGTGTTAATGGAAGTGATTGTACATAGGAAATTCATTAAGAATTATTTTGCCAACCTCCATAGTTGTGAGAACTGCATGAAAGGGTGTTTTGTTCTTAAGGGTTAATGAAGGATAGCTATACTTGGAATCTTTGTTCTCGTTTATCAGTCGTTCACTTTAGTTCCTTATTTTTCATTCTTTAACTTTATGAGTGTGTTTGCATGTTCGAAGCGCACATCGCGAGTTGCGTACTGCAGAAACATTTTTATGGAAACTGATAAGATACCGCTTGCATTACATACCGCTCGCAAGTACCGTAAATGAAATTTGGTTTCTGACAGTTGCATCATTATCTTAATAGTAGGTTGCAGAACAGATGAGCCTTCCGTTCGCACAGGTAGGCCAACAAATGTAATTGCCAGCAAAGTTCATGTCCACTGTAAGGTACAGTGACTGCCAGAATGTATCTGCAAAAAATATATCATTTTACAGGTTTCAAATAGGTAAATGAACTCAGAAAGATGTTATGTTGTGAATTTTCATGCACTTTTAGCACAAGGTCAAATGCGTAAAATTTTATGATCATTTCCTCCATAATTAGAGTAACAGTTCTGATATTGTGATTGTTCGCAACTCTAAAGATAAAGATTAACAATATTCAGAGCAATCATTTCAACCTGAGTCATTTGTTTTGCAGTCAAATAGCATTTTTAAAAAACACTGCTCTCTCGCAGGTGTATTGTTTGATATACTGGATAGCTTGGATTCCGCACACTCCCGCTCAAAATTCAATTTTAACACAGTACTGCTGCCCTGCACTGAGATTTACGTGTTTATATATCAAAATACATTTTACTAGTTTCTCAGATACCAACCAGACATTTACAAATACGAGTTTAAATAAACAGGAACACGTTTCAGAATATATGACGTTCCCTTACTGAGCAGATACCAGCGGTGAACACGGGTGTGTTTGACGATACGGGGAAAGGAGATGGAGTTCTGGGCTGTTTCCCCTCCGCTGAAGCGCGCTGCACCGTTCCAGTGTGCAGTAATAGACAACACCAGATGAAGGGCGCCAGGCGCATTCCGCATTTTCGGTGAGGGGCATAACATTGCACTGTGTTAGCTCCACAAAGAGTGCTTAGTATCACGGCGGAGGTGTGTAAGATTGGGTGTGACATGGAAGTTATAGATGACCACAGAGCAATGAAACCTCAGTTTATATCTGCCACCTCTGTGGAAGATCTGGAAGAAAGAAGCACTCACGTTAACTACGATATTTCCTAATGACGTTTCTCCTCTGTTTTCAGGACAGCTGCTGTTTTTAAGAAATTCATCTAAAATGAATGTTAAACAAATGAAAAGTTAAA
This sequence comes from Schistocerca piceifrons, assembly GCF_021461385.2. NCBI lineage: Eukaryota > Metazoa > Arthropoda > Insecta > Orthoptera > Acrididae > Schistocerca > Schistocerca piceifrons. The sequence continues at coordinate 156,534,655 of NC_060148.1, forward strand.
AAAATGTCGGCAGCGAGATGGTCTGTGCAGGTAGGTGCCATGCGTCCATTTCCTGAGGATCTGCCAGGATTACAAAGGGCGGTTTAACTTGCAAATAACTTGGACTGCGGGGGCACACACTAAACTGAAGGGCTTTCAGAAGTATTTGAAATTATTCCAGTATGTCTTACGAATGTTGCACAAATTATTACATGCAATGAACATACGTAAAGTTATACTTCCAACCACAGAAACAACGATGGATGTTTTAAGTAGTACTATTAAGAGTCTCGAGAAAGAATTAAATCAACTGACAAATGTTGGGATACTATTTACACAGGAAGTTGGGAAGTAGCAGAAAATATTGGAATATCACCTGAACTGAATGTAATGATTCATGACAGAGAGAAACAGAAAGACAGAAGAAAACGCTTTGTTGGTGAAGCATCAGAAGACGATTTAAAACAGAGCATGAAGGACAGTTTTTAACAAAATGTTTACCACATTATTACACAGCTGTGGGAAACTTAAGTGTAAAGTGTGCTGCCATAGACAACACGGACACATTCCGTTTCTTGTGGAACTGCATAAGCGAACAAGATTCTCCAGTAGCAGAGCATGCGGAAAACTTCGAATCTTTCAGCAGTGTCGACACTAATAAACAGGGCCTGAGAGAAGAAATTTTGCTGTTAAAAAGAGCCATGAAGCCAATTTTGGGTCTGAGCCACTCCTTCTGTGCCTTCTCAAAGCTCTTCATATGTCCAATTTTAATGAGGTACTGCAGAATACAATGATGGCCTCATAGATTGTTCTGCACTTTACTTTGCCTGTTAGCATCGCGCAACCAGAATGGCCACTGAGTGTTCTTGCAAGAGTTACGAACTGTTACAGAACAGCAATGAGGCAAGAGCGACATGTTGGATCAGCTTCGACAGCAATAGGGTCACTGTTTATCCAGTCGTTACACTATATTGGGATTATAAAAGATTAAGCTTCCAAACGTGTGGTTCCTGGAGAGGGGCAGCAGCCTTTTCAATAGTTGCAGGGGCAACAGCCTGAATGATTCACTGACCTGGCCTTGTAACACTAACCAAAACGGTCTTGTTGTGATGGTACTGCGAACGGCTGAATGCAAGAGGAAACTACAGCCGTAATTTTTCCCGAGGGCATGCAGCTTTATTGTATGGTTAAATGATGATGGCGTCCTCTTGAGTAAAATATTCTGGAGGTAAAATAGTCCCCCATTCAGATCTCTGGGCAGGGACTACTCAAGAGGCGTTCTACGGATCGGGGCGTGGAATGTCGGATCCCTTAATTAGCCACGTAGGTTAGAAAATTTAGAAAGGGAAATGGATAAGTCAAAGTTAGATATAATGGGAATTAGTGAAGTTCGGTGGCAGGAGGAACAAGACTTGTGGTCAGGTGAATACAGGGTTATAAAGACAAAATCAAATAGGGGTAATGCAAGAGTAGGTTTAATAATGAATACAAAATAGGAGTATGGGTAAGCTACTACAGACAGCATAGTGAACGCATTATTGTGGCCAAGATAGACACGAAGCCCACGCCTACTATAGTAGTACAAGTTTATATGCCAACTAGCTCTGCAGATGACGAAGAAATTGAAGAACTGTATGATGAGATAAAAGAAATTATTCAGATAGTGAAGGGAGACCACAATTTAATAGTCATGAGTGACTGGAATTCGACAGTAGGAAAAGGAAGAGAAGGAAACGTAGTAGATGAATATGGATTGGGGTAAGAAATGAAAGAGGAAGCCGCCTGGTAGAATTTTACACAGAGCATAACTTAATCATAGCTAACACTTGGTTCAAGAATCATAAAAGAAGGTTGTATACATCTAAGAAGCCTGGAGATACTGACAGGTTTCAGATAGATTATATAATGGTAAGACAGATTTAGGAAACAAGTTTTAAATTGTAAGACAATTCCAGGGGAAGATGTGGACTCTGACCACAATCTATTCGTTATGAGCTGTAGATTAAAACTGAAGAAACTGAAAAAAGGTGGCAATTTAAGGAGATGGGACCTTAAACCAGAGGTTGTACAGAGTTTCAGGGAGAGCATACGGGGACTAATGACAAGAATGGGGGAAAGAAATACAATAGAAGAATGGGTAGCTTGGAGGGATGAAATAGTGAAGGCAGCAGAGGATCAAGTAGGTAAAAAAACGAGGGCTAGTAGAAATCCTTGCGTGACGGAAGAAGTACTGAATTTAATTGATGAAGGAGAAATCATAAAAATGCAATAAATGAAGCAGGCAGAAAGGAATACAAACACCTCAAAAACAACAGGAACTGCAAAATGGCTAAGCAGGGATGGGTAGAGGACAAATGTAAGGATGTAGAGGCTTATCTCACTAGGGGTAGGATAGATACTGCCTACAGGAATATTAAAAAGGCCTTTGGAGAAGAGAGATATAAACCCAGTTCTAAGCAAACAAGAGAAAGCAGAAAGGTGGAAGGAGTATATAGCGGGTCTATACAAGGGCGAGGTACTTGCGGGCATTATTATGAATATTATGGAAATGGAAGAGGATGTAGATGAAGATAAAATGGGGGATATGATACTGCGTAAAGAGTCTGACAGAGCACTGAAAGACTTAAGACGAAACAAGGCCCCAGCAGTAGACAACATTCCATTAGAACTACTGACAGCCTTGGGAGAGGCGGTCCTGACAAAACTCTACCAACTGGTGAGCAAAATGTGACACAGGCGAAATACCCTCAGACTTCAAGAAGAATATGATAATTCCAATCCCAAACAAAGCAGGTGTTGACAGATTTGAAAATTACCAAACTATCAGAATTCCTTACAGACGAGTGGAAAAACTGGTAGAGGCAGAAGATCAGTCTGGATTCTGTAGAAATATTGGAACACGTGAGGAAATACTGACCATACTACTTATCTAAGAAGCTAGATTAAGAAAAGGCAAACCTATGATTCTAGCATTTGTAGACTTAGAGAAAGCTTTTGACAATGTTGACTGGAATACTCTCTTTCAAATTCTGAAGGTGGCAGGGGTTAAAAAACAGGGAGCGAAAGGCTATTTACAATTTGTACAGACATCAGATGGCAGTTATAGGAGTCGAGGGACATGAAAGGTTGGGAAGGGAGTGAGACAGGGTTGTAGCCTCTTCCCGATGCTATTCAATCTGTATATTGAGCAAGCGTTAAAGGAAACAAAAGAAAAATTCGCAGTTGGTATTAAAATTCATGAAAAGGAAAAAAAACTTTAAGGTTCGCTGATGACGTTGTAATTCTTTTAGAGACAGCAAAGGACCTGGAAGAGCAGTCGAACGGAATGGACAGTGTCTTGAAAGGAGGATATAAGATGAACATCAACAAAAGCAAAACGAGGATAATGGAATGTAGTCGAGTTAACTCAAGTGATGCTGAGGAATTAGATTAGGGAATGAGACACTTAAAGTAGTAAAGGAGCTTTGCTCTTTGCGGAGCAAAATAACTGATGGTCGAAGTAGAGAGGATATTAAATGTAGACTGGCAATGGCAAGGAAAGCGTTTCTGAAGAAGAGAAATTTGTTAACATCGAGTATAGATGTAAGTGTCAGGAAGTCGTTTCTGAGAGTATTCGTATGGAGTATAGCCATGTATGGAAGTGAAACATGGACAATAAATAGTTCGGACCAGAAGAGAATAGAAGCTTTCGATATGTGGTGCTACAGAAGAATGCTGAAGATTAGATGGATAGATGACATAACTAATGAGGAGGTATTGAATAGAACACCACCCACCATGAACCATGGACCTTGCCGTTGGTGGGGAAGCTTGCGTGCCTCAACGATACAGATAGCCATACTGTAGGTGCAACCTGTTGACAGGCCAGACAAACGTGTGGTTCCTGAAGAGGGGCAGCAGCCTTTTCAGTAGTTGCAGGGGCAACAGTCTGGATCATTCACTGATCTGGCCTTGTAACACTCACCAAAATGGCCTTGCTGTTCTGGTACTGCTAATGGCTGAAGGCAAGGGGAAACTACAGCCGTAATTTTTCATGATGTCATGCAGCTTTACTGTATGATTATATGATGATAGCGTCCCCTTGGGTAAAATATTCTGGAGGTAAAATAGTCCCCCATTCGGATCTCCAGGCGGAGACTACTCAAGAGGACGTAGTTACCAGGAGAAAGAAAACTGGCGTTCTACGGATCGGAGTATGGAATGTCAGATCCCTTAATCGAGCAGGTAGGTTAGAAAATTTAAAAATGGAAATGGGTAGGTTAAAGTTTGATACAGTGGGAATTAGTGAAGTTCGATGGCAGGAGGAACAAGACTTTTGGTCAGGTGAATACAGGGTTGTAAACACAATAGCAAATAGGGGCAATGCTGGAGTAGGTTTAATAATGAATAAAAAAAATAGGAGTGCGGGTAAGCTACTACAAACAGCATAGTGATCGCATTATTGTGGCCAAGATAGACACGAAGCCCACACCTACTACAGTAGTACCAAGTTTATATGCCAACTAGCTCTGCAGATGAGGAAGAATTGATGAAATGTATGATGAGATAAGAGAAATTATTCAGGTAGTCAAGGGAGACGAAAATTTAATAGTCATGGGTGTCTTGAATTCGAGAGTAGGAAATGGGAGAGAAGGAAACATAGGTGTATATGGATTGGGGATAAGAAATGAAACAGGAAGCTGCCTGGTAGAATTTTGTGCAGAGCATAACTTAATCATAGCTAACACTTGGTTCAAGAATCATGAAAGAATGTTGTATACATGAAAGAACCCTGGAGATACTAAAACGTATCAGATAGGTTATATAATGGTAAGACAGAGATTTAGGAACCAGGATTTAAATTGCAAGACATTTCCAGGGGCAGATGTGGACTATGACCACAATCTATTGGTTATGAACTGTAGATTGAAACTGAAGAAACTGAAAAAAGTTGGGAATTTAAGGAGATGGGACCTGGATAAACTGAAAGAACCAGAGGTTGTACAGAGTTTCAGGGAGAGCATAAGGGAACAATTGAAAGGAATGGGGGAAAGAAATACAGTAGAAGAAGAATTGGTAGCTCTGAGTGATGAAGTAGTGAAGGCAGCAGAGGATCAAGTAGGTAAAAAGACGAGGGCTAGGAGAAACCCTTGGGTAACAGAAGAAATATTGAATTTAATTGATGAAAGGAGAAAATACAAAAATGCAGTAAATGAAGCAGGCAAAAAGGAATACAAACGTCTCAAAAATGAGATCGACAGGAAGTGCAAAATGGCTAAGCAGGGATAGCTCGAGGTCAAATGTAAGGATGTAGAGGCTTATCTCACTAGGGGTAAGACAGATAAAGCCTACAAGAAAATTAAAGAGACCTTTGGAGAAAAGAGAACCACTTGTATGAATATCAAGAGCTCAGATGGCAACCCAGTTCTAAGCAAAGAAGGGAAGGCAGAAAGGTGGAAGGAATATATAGAGGGTCTATACAAGGGCGATGTACTTGAGGACAATATTATGGAAATGGAAGAGGATGTAGATGAAGATGAAATGGGAGATACGATACTGCGTGAAGAGTTTGACAGAGCACTTAGAGACCTGAGTCGAAACGAGGCCCCTGGAGTAGACAACATTCCATTAGAACTACCGACAGCCTTGGGAGAGCCAGTCCTGACAAAACTCTACCATCTGGTGAGCCAGATGTATGAGACAGGTGAAATACCCTCAGACTTCAAGAAGAATATAATAATTCCAATTCCAAAGATAGCAGGTGTTGACAGATGTGAAAATTACCGAACTATCAGTTTAATAAGTCACAGCTGCAAAATACTAACGTGGATTCTTTACAGACGAATGGAAAAACTGATAGAAACCGACCTCAGGGAAGATCAGTTTAGATTCCATAGAAATGTTGGAACACATGTGGCAATACTGACCCTACGGCTTATCTTAGAAGCTAGATTAAGGAAAGGCAAACCTACGTTTCTAGAATTTGTAGACTTAGAGAAAGCGTTTGACAATGTTGACTGGAATACTCTCTTTCAAATTCTGAAGGTGGCAGGGGTATACTACAGGGAGCGAAAGGCTATTTACAATTTGTACAGACAGCAGATGGCAGTTATAAGAGTCGAGGGACATGAAAGGGAAGCAGTGGTTGGGAAGGGAGTGAGACAGGGTTCCAATGTTATTTAATCTTTATATTGAGCAAGCAGTGAAGGAAACTAAAGAAAAATTCGGTGTAGGTATTAAAATCCATGGAGAAGTAATAAAAACTTTGAGGTTTGCCGATGACATTGTAATTCTGTCAGAGACAGCAAAGGACTTGGAAGAGCAGTTGAACGGAATGGATAGTGTCTTGAAAGGAGGATATAAGATGAATAACAACAGAAGCAAAACGATAATAATGGAATGTAGTCGAATTAAGTCGGGCGATGCTGAGGGAATCAGATTAGGAAATGAGACACTTAAAGTAGTAAAGGAGTTTTGCTATTTGGGGAGCAAAATAACTGACGATGGTCAAAGTAGAGAGGATATAAAATGAAGATTGGCAATGGCAAGGAAAGCGTTTCTGAAGAAGAGAAATATGTTAACATCGAATATAGATTTAAGTGACAGGAAGTCATTTCTGAAAGTATTTGTATGGAGTGTGGCCATGTATGGAAGTGAAACATGGACGATAACTAGTTTGGACAAGAAGAGAATAGAAGCTTTCGAAATGTGGTGCTACAGAAGAATGCTGAAGATTAGATGGGTAGATCACATAACTAATGAGGAGGTCTTTAATAGAATTGGGGAGAAGAGGAGCTTGCGGCACAACTTGACTAGAAGAAGGGATCGGTTGGTAGGACATGTTCTGCACCATCGAGGGATTACCAATTTAGTATTGGAGGGCAGCGTGGAAGGTAAAAATCGTAGAGGGAGACCAAGAGATGAATACACTAAACAGATTTAGGAAGATGTAGGCTGCAGCATGTACTGGGAGATGAAGCAGCTTGCACAGGATAGAGTAGCATGGAGAGCTGTATCAAACCAGTCTCAGGGCTGAAGGTCACAACAACAACAACAAGCTTCCAAAAAAAGGTAAAGTACAGTTTATTAAAGTGTCGAATTTATGCAAATTGCGAGAATCAAAGTTTCTGTAAAAAAGCCATTGATTGATTTTTTTATTATCTTTACCTGGCGTTATCCGAATTAACGTAGTTTAAAATATGAAAATTTGGAGGATTCCCAACAACATTTAGTGGTGACCCAGAGAGTCTACTGCCAGCCCTGCCTGTTGTTATCTGTAACGATATGGAATAGCTGCTCTTTTAAAACAATACAAACGAATTACTCTGACTTCAAATCTATTTAAAGTCAGAGAAACTGTGTGATCAGATATAAGGGAATTAAGTAACGTAATAGTAATTGACATTCATTACACTTATATATGCGATGAATGAGTCAAAGTAAATGTAATTTTATTACCTGTAGTTTCGCGACTTGCGTTTCCGTCTCAGCTGTGCCATTGTGACTCATGAGTGTCGAGATTCGTGTGTATCGTTGTGAAATTTGTTTTGCTTGCATGTGCTGAAATTTGAGTGTCAGCATTCTGTATCAAATAGAACTACAATTACTTTGGTTGTTGCAATCCTTTACATAAAGTAGAGACAGCAATACTAGGACAGGATTTCCTTTACATTTTGTTTGTGGTATCGTTACTTTCCACCTATTTTACTTCGATTGGTGACTGCTTGTCATTATAATCAAAACGGATATTTTGTGTCTTGATAAACCTAGTGGTTTATGATGAACCACCCATAAATTTTACAGGTAAGTTCCCCAAGTTTCTAGTTTATATTAAATTGTCACTATATGAGAGAGTGAGGTACAATGTAGGTGCTGTTTGGTTCTGAGCTGTAATTCAATGTTTAACTATTGGCACTGCTGATGATACTGTTTTCTAATTTATTTTCGAAAACTGCAAAGTTTTCTCTGTGTGCATAGTTGTTTCACAGAAAATTAGTAGCATCATTGGTTTTGGTGCTTTGGTAGTGGAACAGATGTGACATTCCTGTGCCAGTTGCAGAGCTGGTGAGAGCTGTAATCCCGCAGACCGCCGCCTGGGGGCAATGAGGTAGCTGCCGGCGTCTGGCTGAGGGAAGTGTAGTGTAGACCGACAGGAGGGGAATGTGAAAGAGAGAGCGAGGAAGTTTGTGTTATCCTGTAATGTGGGAATAAAGGTGCACGTCGTCCGGTAGGTTGTGGTGCGTTTTGCAAGAGCAGCGTAACAGCTGTGCGGGATCTGTGAGGTGGGAGGTTGTACTCCGAACGTGTTTAGTTAGATGTGGACTGACCATATAGTTCCAGATGGTAGGAGCATAATATAGTGTGAATATTACTACTAATATCTCATTGTAATTAGACACGGGGAGTACAGTACCTTACAATGTTTGTTGAATATGCAGAAGTAAATTGAGTGTGATATCAGAAGTGAAAATTCTGGTGATAGAACTCATATAGCAGTGATTTCGATATGTTGCAAATTGCAATAGTCTGATATAGCACCTTGTTGACCGCTGTGAAATAGTTTTCAGCGATCAGATATTACAGAGTAACAGTGTTTATTCACATTGAACTGTTGACTTTTGCAAAGTTTAGTGTAGAACTGTACTCGAGGCATTTTCCTTGAGAGAAAGGTTGCCTGTTGTTACCTGAATTACTTTACTGTTACCTAGTGCTGTGTTAGTTTTGCCACAGCGTTGCTTAGACTATTTGTGTGCACTATGCTACTTGAGGAGGAGTAAAATTAGTGAGTGACAGTAGGATTGAATTTTTGAATTGTTTATTGGAGAAGAATGCTAATTATTACTGGAGAAGTTGTTTCAGATCTTTTTTCTGCAGAGAGTCCGTTGGAGTGGCTGCCTCATGACAGCAACTCCATCAGCCTCCTCTCGTTTTCATCACTGGCGAGGTCCAGTGCTGTCCGACCATCACCAGCTGTGGCCCCCCTATCAGCCCCCGCCTCGAGCAGGACAGCCGCAACTTCTGCGTGGCCATTGGCTGCCGCCCAGTGCAGCGGCGTCCACCCTCTGCCATCCCTGGCGTTGGGATCGGCAGTCGCACTCAGAAGCAGCCTCGCCACAGCAGTGCCACCCCACATTGCAGCCACGTGCAGAGGCGTCCTCTGCCACCAGCTGTCTCTGGCGTCCACCGCTGCCCCCGCCTCCACCAGCAGCCACGCCACCTCGACGTCTCCCCTGTGCGCTGCACAGTGCAGGGCAGTCCACCCCCACAACCCGCCCCTCGCCTCCACGTCGGCCCCCGCGGCGAGCAGCGCTCTCAGCTCCCCCACTGCCCCCTGCTCGGCCACCTGGATCAGCCTGCTGCATCTCTCCTTTGCAGAGAGCCTCCTGCACAGAACACAGAAACTGCCACACTTTGCTACAACACACACACAACACAATGAAGAAAACTGCAAAAAAAAATAAGGTTCAAAATGGTTCAAATGGCTCAGAGCACTATGGGACTTAATGTCTGTGGTCATCAGTCCCCTAGAACTTAGAACTACTTAAACCTAACTAACCTAACGACATCACACACACCCATGCCCGAGGCAGGATTCGAACCTGCGACCATAGTGGTCACGCAGTTCCAGACTGAAGTGCCTAGAACCGCACGGCCACACCGGCCGGCGAGGAAAACTGCCACACGAGGAAACAACTGTTGTGAATGCAAGTCTGTCCTGAAACAAACCTACCAATTCCCCCTCCCACAATACAAAACAGTGTTCAACTCTGCATATATTGAGCTACAGCAGATTTGTTCAATCCCCCTTATAAAAAATCTTCATTCATTGTCCATTAAAAGTTGAATTATACAACCTACGAATGAATTAAGTTGTCACGTTTTGTCTCACTCATTCCTGGAAGTCAGCTCCTTTGATCTCACTACGCTGTAGCTAATGAGTGACTCATCTCAACTGCAGAACAGGCTTGTTACAGGTAATACTACTACTCTGCAGCTTAACTACCACATATCACACTGCACCTCAAGATTTTCAAAGAGGCACTTCCCTCATACAAAGCCATAAAAATTCAATCCAATTATCAGTCCATTTCTTGACACAGGCTCAGAGATACTGAAAGTTCCTGACACACAGACACACCGAATTGTTTAATACATCTCAGATATAAATAGCACCAAACTGGCAACTCTACAGCCATAAAAATGTGTGTGTGAGTGAGTGAGTGAGTGAGTGAGTGAGTGAGTGAGTGAGTGAGTGAGTGAGTGAGTGAGTGAGTGAGTGAGTGAGTGAGTGAGTGAGTGAGTGAGTGAGTGAGTGAGTGAGTGAGTGAGTGAGTGAGTGAGTGAGTGAGTGAGTGAGAGAGAAGGAGAGAAGGAGAGAAGGAGAGAGAAGGAGAGAGAAGGAGAGAGAAGGAGAGAGAAGCAGAGAGAAGGAGAGAGAAGGAGAGAGAGAGAGAGAGACAGAGAAGGAGAGAGAGAGAGAGAGACAGAGAAGGAGAGAGAGAGAGAGAGACAGAGAAGGAGAGAGAGAGAGAGAGACAGAGAAGGAGAGAGAGAGAGAGAGACAGAGAAGGAGAGAGAGAGAGACAGAGAAGGAGAGAGAGAGAGACAGAGAAGGAGAGAGAGAGAGACAGAGAAGGAGAGAGAGAGAGACAGAGAAGGAGAGAGAGAGAGACAGAGAAGGAGAGAGAGAGAGAGACAGAGAAGGAGAGAGAGAGACAGAGAAGGAGAGAGAGAGACAGAGAAGGAGAGAGAGAGACAGAGAAGGAGAGAGAGAGACAGAGAAGGAGAGAGAAGGGGAGAGAGAGAGAGAGAGAGAGAGAGAGAGAGAAGGAGAGAGAGAGAGAAGGAGAGAGAAGGAGAGAGAGAGAGAAGGAGAGAGAAGGAGAGAGAGAGAGAAGGAGAGAGAGAGAGAGAGAGAGAGAGAAGGAGAGAGAAGGAGAGAGAAGGAGAGAGAAGGAGAGAGAAGGAGAGAGAAGGAGAGAGAAGGAGAGAGAGAGAGAGAAGGAGAGAGAGAGAGAGAAGGAGAGAGAGAGAGAGAAGGAGAGAGAGAGAGAGAAGGAGAGAGAGAGAGAGAGACAGAGAAGGAGAGAGAGAGAGAAGGAGAGAGAGAGAGAGACAGAGAAGGAGAGAGAGAGAGAAGGAGAAAGAGAGAGAGAGAGAGAGAAGGAGAAAGAGAGAGAGAGAGAGAGAGAGAAGGAGAGAGAGAGAGAGAGAGAGAGAAGGAGAGAGAGAGAGAGAAGGAGAGAAGGAGAGAGAGAGAGAGAAGGAGAGAGAGAGAGAGAGAGAGAGAGAGAGAGAAGGAGAGAGAGAGAGAGAAGGAGAGAGAGAGAAGGAGAGAGAGAGAGAGAAGGAGGGAGAGAGAGAAGGAGGGAGAGAGAGAGAGAGAGAGAGAGAGAGAGAGAGAGAGAGAGAGAGAGAGAGAGAGAGAGAGAAGGAGAGAGAGAGAGAGAGAGAAGGGGGGAGAGAGAGAGAGAGAGAGAGAAGGGGGGAGAGAGAGAGAGAGAGAGAGAGAGAGAGAGAGAGAGAGAGAGAGAGAGAGAGAGAGAGAGAGAGAGAGATTTTGTGTGCCTGATAGCATATGCAAACGTATTTAACATGTACTATCATGCACAAAACTACCGGAATTATCAGAATTTTGTTTTACCTGATTTTTATGCAATCCACATAACACACGTCCTCTGTTCTCTTTTCAGTAAAGTCGTTTCACTATACAAAATGGTTACTCCAAAAGACCACAAGAGACAACTGCTCTGTGTGACTACCAGTTTAGATGCAAATTAGTACTACGATAATGCAAATATCAGAAAACATGGTATTAGAGATTACACAGCCATTACGATTGTACATGCGAATTCATTACATAGCCAACGTTTCAAAAAGCAACTTTCACCTTGAAATTGTACAACAAAAATTTTGTTTCTGCATTACACTCTCTGAATACAATCCAGCAGCTATTACTCCTGTTAACAGTAACATGAAATATGATAAATATGGTTTCAATCACAAGTGAGGAAGAGTGCCCATGTGTAAACTTGAAATGACATGACAAAGTTTTCTGTTGGCCGGAGATTGCAACCCCGGACTTAATCCGACACTTAAGTAAGCACAATCAAACATTAGAAATCGTCACTTTTAACCAGTAGCGCGATGATAAACTGAGATGACGAGATGGAAATGTTTACCTTACCAGGTTTCGAACCCTGCACCCCACTACGTTCACTTCTAGTCAAGCGTAGATGTCACATATCGGTTTACTTACACAGCAGTGAAATGTGCATATGTCGAAACTATCTGTGCTGACTATGAATCTAACATTACACACATCGTTGTTGGCTACATACAAAGAGACGTTGATTATCAAATTCGTTTTAACCAGGAGCTCCTAGCTCAAACTGACATGATATGACGAAAAGTTCCACGTTTGACTTGCGAGTCGAAACCAGTACCCATAATTATTGTTGACAAAGTCCGGAGAATTGTTAAAAACCATAGTAATTTGTCACATGTTCTTTTGTGTGTGCATGTGAACTTGAAATGACAGGCCAGGATTCGAACCCAGACACGTGTCTTTTGTGAAGGTCTTGAGGACTTTGCAGTCATGCAGAAACAATGAAAGGGCGGAAATGTATCATCTCAAAGGGATCAGACGTGACGAAAAGGGAGATTTGAGTGCAGCACCGATATTTTCCACATCTCCAGCACCAATGCAATAAGAGTCAAGTTCCCCTGTGACCTTGCACGTCGATTGGCTCATTGATTTAAAAAAAAAGAAAATATCGTGTAAGAAAGGTAACTGGTGACAGAGTTTCGACCTGGCATGACTTCCGCCTCTGTACTGACTCTCCTCCAGGTTACCAGAGGTGGGAGAGATGCTGCTTCTGCTTGTTGAAAATGATTGCCTGGTGTCAGAAACGAAGCCAGATGTTGAGCCTAGGTAGCTCGAATCATTTCAGCTTCTTTAACTGATACCTTCATGGAGGGATGGGGTTCAAAGCCACTACGTGCATACTAAAACTGGCCGCCTTAACTTTTTTCAATTTTATTTTTTAACCACTACAGCATCCTTTTCTCTACACGATATCTTCCATTACAAAGCTTTACTTTTTTATTTTTTTAGGGTGTCAGTGCCAGGAAGGTCGCGACAAAGAGGGCAGGGGCCAAGAATCCACAGACTTGTCTGCCGTGCCGCCCTTATACCTGTCTCAGCTGTCTGCTCTCTCTGTGATGTACCGACATTCTTTTTCCGGGAGTCACTGGTCAGCACCAGGCAGGCGGGGCCAAGGAGGCCAGCAGTTGAGGACTCCGAGGCCTGCCCACGATGCATCCCCCGTGTGTCACCGAGGCGATCCAATATTTTCGCGGATGATTTTTTATTTTTAATACTTCATCAAGAAGACCATGTCTTCACAGAAACTATCTCAGCTGTGAGCGACGACTTGGAAGTTACGTGTTCACGGTTGTTTGTTTTCGATTTATTTCGCAGTATCTTGTAAGTCGCCCAGTGCGTCATTTCCTGAGGTATGTTTGCCAAGTTGGTCTTCTGTTATCTTCCACTCGCTGGAAGCTCCATGCTGCGATTTCTGAATGTAATGCATAATAGTAGAAATCAGGACAGTCCCTTCTTCTGGTTAAAACAAGTTTTGGCGTACAGAATTAGGTAAATAACATTTATTAAAATGAACGAAATCTTCTCTCTTGAGGACAAAATTGTCCTATGAGATTCCTTCAACATAGAATAAGGTACTCCTGAGCTACGTATTTTAGAGTAGATTTCTGTTTCCTTAAACATAAATAAAAAAAATACCGTTTAAGAAAAAAAGAGCTTTAGGACGATTCGTTATGTTGTTATCGTATTTACGTCTTTTCCTATTCACTTTTCAGACTGTTTCACGTAACTATATTAACTAAAAAGAACTGCGAAGTTTCTCTTGTAGTTTTTCGCCTCAGCGAAGCACACGCGTGGGGGGGGGGGGGGGGGGGGGGGGCGCCACCCCGTGGTCCCGCGCCACGTCCGCTTGCGCCCGGCGTGCGTGCGGCGCCTCACGCAACGTCTGCTCGATTTGTTTCCCTCTGTTACCAGGTAACACGTTGTTCGTCCTTGTGGCCAGTTTACACCATTTCTTCATTGTAGATGGACATGGCACGTCTATATGATTCAAAAAATTGTTGGTAGGTGAGGAGTGCTGCTGTTTATCCAAATGATCTCCCAGCTGTAGTGCGACTACTTTTTGTGCAGTCACATTTCTGCTTTCGTTTTCCGTTAATTCCACGTATATGTTCCTAACTTTTATCATATTTGACGGGCGAACTCTGGTTTGGGTATAACTGAGTTCGAATTAAAGTTGTTCAAAATTATAAAAACGATTGGGGACGTGCCCTACTTCTATCGGTGGGCGCAAGACAGTGGAAGTAATTTCGTCTGGTAAGTGGGACGTGAGGTTCATGGGTGTCTTCTTCCATAGCTCATATGTTGAACGCAGGAAGAGAGTTTGTGACTTTCTCCATACATATGTGAGATTTAGTCCCCCCCTCCACATTTTCAGCTGTGGAGTTAACGTGTCAAACTTTACCTTCAAAATGTTACCACGAGTTACAAAATGACTCGAAGCTGAGAGAAATCTTGCTGCTGTTTCACGTGGAATGGGTACAACCTATGCCACGCTGTTGACTTTAGAAACCACATACATACTTGCAAAGCTGGCCTTTTAGATATCGTCAAGTCTTCTCGCGCTATGTTCTTTGACGCTAGCTGGAACGCTGGCAAGGATTTTCCTAGTTCGCAGATGTAGTACGATTTATGTTATACCTGTAGCCGATACCCAAGATTTGCATTTGGATGACCACATGTTTTGCAAAGATATTCCACGAGTGATTTAGTGTTGCTCAGCTTCGCACTCATGCAAGTTCGTGTTTGCTGATTACCTGCAATGCCTTCTCCCAGTCACCTTCGCCGGTGATCACGAGACCCACAAACGATACTCTGGCGCCGGCCGCGGTGGCCGTGCGGTTCTAGGCGCTAAAGTCGGGAACCGCGTGACTGCTACGGTCAGAGGTTCGAATCCTGCCTCGGGCATGGATGTGTGTGGTGTCCTTAGGTTAGTTAGGTTTAAGTAGTTCTAAGTTCTAGGGGACTGATGACCTCAGATGTTGAGTCGAATAGTGCTCAGAGCCATTTGAACCATTTTTTTTATACTCTGGCCATGTATGTGCAGCCCTCGTAGCTCTTTCTGCAGAGTGGCTAGCAGAGGTCCAGTGGCAATGGCAAACAAGGCCGTCGACATAGGACAACCGTGTCGCACCCAACTTGTGAACCCAAGTTGTCTGGTTAGCTGACCATTAATCGTGATTTTTGAGGTGCTGTTTTTCGAGTTGCTGTTCTTCAAAATTCTACCAGCGATGTCGGCAAAACACTTGGGAAAATCCAGTACGGTCATTGTTTCAAGAAGGCACTGATGGCTCACCTATCGAAAGCATTCTCAAAGTCGAGCGATGTACAGCGCACTGAAAAAATGGCTCTGAGCACTATGGGACTTAACTTCTGAGATCATCAGTGCCCTAGAACTTAGAACTACTTAAACCTAACGAACCTAAGGATATCACACACATCCATGTCCGAGGCAGGGTCGAACCTGCGACCGTAGCGGTCACGCGGTTCCTCCAGAGTGTAGCGCCTAGAACCGCTCTGCCACTCCGGCCGGGTACAGCGCACTGATGCCTGGGAACATGTGTCATAGCTAGAACGTGTCTATATTCACAGACAGTTTGAATGACTGATCTGTGTCTACCTGCACTAGATTCATATGGGCCAGTTACCTCATGCATTGACATTTTTACTCTGCAGTCAAGAACGTGCACTACAATTTTGTAATCGCTATTCAGGAGGGTAACTGGTCTTAAGTTTTTTACTGTGCACTGTGTGGCTGTTTCGGAACTAGCACCACGATTCCTTCAAAAAATTCCTTTGAAATTTTTCCGTCAGAATTCATTATTTCATTACACACTACGAGCAGTTTTTGGCCTCCACAACCTGCTATAAGTCTGCCGGGAGGCCCTCGGGCCCCGGCAGTTTCCTTTTGGGACTCTGCACACCTGTGGTTCAATAGAAGTCTTGTGAGGATGGACATGGTCTGTTTCGAGAATCTGCTGTCTACAACAGAAGATGGAACTAGCAAGTGCAATACAGTCATGAGGGAGCCTATCTCACCTTCTCGAAAGTAAGAATTAAATCATATATTTGTGTGTTTTGTGATCATACCAACCTAGATCACTTATAAAATAGCAGTACATGCCCTGTTATGTTCCAGCCTGGTTGTAACATTACGTTTCCTGGCGACTGGGGAATGATTTAAGTGTCTGGCTTTTAGTCACATAATAGCACAGACCACCATTTTATACGTTGTTGTGGGTGTATGCATTGCAGTTTGCAACACTTTGAAGGATTAACTATTTCTCGCATAATTTCTAGTTCAGATACGAGCATATCTTGCTAGTGGTGAAATAAACCGACATTGTGCTTCTATATGTGGCTAGAAAACAGCGTGATATGTGCTGAGTTCGGAACGCAGCAGGTGAATACTTTGTTGTAAAATCATTTCAGTTTCATCATCCCTCTACTGGTGAAAAATTTCGATACATCAAATTTTATTTTGCTTCATTCACAATCTCTGCCCAAAACAAAACTTTATGCCCCATCATATCAAGTTTTAATGCTGTTACATGTGGTTAAAATGATAGTTAAGATCTCTCGTGCTTTGTTAGCCAAGACAGTAGTGAGTGGATTGGAGTCCTGGGTCCCAGTCCAATACAAAACCATGTAGTCTGAAGTTGAATTTTGACTTTGGCAATGTCATTTATTTTAATGAACTTGAGCTTACAAGCACTGACGACTGTCACCTCTGGTAACAGATCTTCTGATATTTACGTTATTGTGGAATTGGTTTTCATATGGACTATAACCGTAAAGGGCAGTTTTCTCTAGTGGTCTGTTGTAGTAATAATATTGTGTAGTGAAACGACTGTATCAGAAAGAGAGCAGACAAACTGCAAGACCGTTAGGTTATGTGGCTGCATAGAAACCAGGTGGAACACAGTTCAGGTCATTTGGCTTCTTCTGAGCATGATAACACATGCATATAAATTGTACAGGCACGACACTCATCTGGTTGTGAAAAAAATTTTAATGTTATTAATGTGATACTTCGATCATCAGACAGCATTCACAGCGTGTTTTAAAACCTGACCTTTGAAAGGTACAGATAACGAAATGGTTGACAGTGTGTTTCAAAGGAGGGGAAATTCAGTACAGCAGGCAGTGCAGCAAGGTGGAACTAGTGACTTGACAACAGAAAGAGGCTGTGGCAGTGCAACAGTTACTCGTCATGAAAGTATTACAATATAAATCTAAATAATATGGTTGACAGAAATTTAAGTATTTTTCGAACGAGGGTCCTCCCTTTGTAGGCACACATGAAACCATGAGGCAGTTAAAGTAAGCTATGTCATAGCCCAGTCACGGAAAAACAAACACTGATGTACTGATGTGTGTGTGTATAGAGGGGAGGGGTTATGAGCAATGTTTGTGACTGATGATGTATTAAGTTGTGCTGTGGACTTGATACTGAAATTAAATTAAGTTTGTCCTCCATATACAGTAGATGTGAATGGTAAATTCCATGAGAACTGATGTCTAGAAGGCCTGGCATGGATACAAGGGGAGGAGGATGAACATGGGATCATGAGACATCCTCCCTGAAAAATAGGAAAGCACTGTATCACTTCACTGTATGAAGTAAAAAATAATTCTGCTTGCATGCCATTGTATCCATCTTATTTTAATTATTAAAATTCTAAGAATTTTAGTGTGAAACTAAGTATAATTTTTGAGGGGGAGGGGGAGTGAAATCAGAGAAAGACCGCGGCAGCTCCAGAACCAAACATTGTATATGTGTCTGCAACTGACACCCATTAGTGTGAGAAGTATGAGGCAGTGGCTTGGGTTAAGATCACTAATTACAGTATGGATCTAATACACATCAACAAGATAACTTGTAAAATATGCACAAATAGTTCTACTGGTGTAACTGAACTTTGGTAATGTAGACGTATAGTTTTTTTCAGTAACTGTAAAATTTTACCATGAGTGAAAGGTCTGTCGTAGGTTTGTGAGTAGTGGATTACGGTGTGGGATTTGTTCAAAGTATTTTCATTGGGGGGAATGCAGTGGGGAAGCCAGTGGTCATTTTAGCATGATTTTCTCCTGGGAATGTAGAATCTGTAGTAGAAACAAGTTAATAGAGGAGCAGGACCGTAAGATCTGTGCCCTTCAGGTCCAGTTACAATGCGCAAAGGAGGAACTAGATAGGTTGAGGAGGGTGAAGGGTGGTGGGGAATGGGAACTGGCAGTTGGCAAGAAGGTAGCTAGGAAGAGGAGGTATTCAGACAGTTTCACTTTGCATACATGCAATAGATACAACCAACTGTCAGAGTTGAGTGGAGAGGAGAGGAGCCTCGTGTAGCCGTAGATGTAGGTAACTTGCAGCAGTCCTCAGCAATTAGGAGGCCTAGGTTAGTTGCAAAGTCTAGCAGAAAGAAGGTTCTGCTGCTAGGTAGTTCCCACGGTAAAGGTGTGGGCCAGCAGTTGCAGGAAGTGTTGGGGAGTGAGTACCAGGTCACCAGCATTGTGAAGCCTAATGCAGTAGTGCAGGGTTGGCTCAGGTGACTGAAAGCATAGGGGAGTTATGTAAGAATTTTACGAAAGAGGATCAGGCAGTGATAGTGGGTGGAGCAGGGAACAGTCTCGATAGGGACGGGGAATATGATGTCAGTGGTGACTTGGTTAAGACAGCTACTCAATCTGGTGGCACTAATGTGCATTTCGTGCAACTGTTTCAGCGTCATGCTCGGCCTCACCTTAATGGAGCTGTTAGGTGCGTTAATGTGGGGCTGGGGAGGGCACTGATGGTGGAGGGCATGGATCACATCTCAGTGGTGCCAGTTGGGTCTATCAGTAGATGGGGTTTCACTAGGCATGGCCTGCACCTCAACAGGTGTGGGAAGGGGAGGCTGGCTAATCTTATAGGTGACAGTGTAGTGGGTGGTGGTGGTGGTGGTGGTGGTAGTGGTATCACTCATGGAAAAATTCCTGTAGTAGTTGGTGTTAGAGCTGCACCTTTTTTAGACTGAAGTCAGCTGATAGGTATACCTGCTTAAAGGAAGTGCCTGTAACAAAGGGCTCACCTCCAGAGGATGTAATGTTTCCAAGTAGAGAAGGAATTAGCATATTTCATCAAAATATAAGAGGTATTAGAGAAAGTTTGTGAACTGCTAATAGATGTTAACTCTGTAATTATTGGTATATCAGAGCACCACTTAAATAATTTGATAATTCAGAGGCTTCCTTTACCAGGCTACAGATTAGCTGGCTGTTTCTCAAGGAGTTCCTTGTGGGGTGGAGGAGTGGCTCTGTACGTAAAAAACAGTATTTCTTTTGAGTCCATAGACGTATCACGAGACTGCACTGGACAGATATTTGAAAGTTGTGCAGCATTAGTTGAATTTAGTGAAACTAAACTTCTAATTGCTGTTGTTTATAGGTCCCCTAACTCCAACTTCAAAGCATTTTTGCTTAAGCTAGAGAGGGTTTTTGATTCACTTTGTCGGAAGTACCAGAAAGTAGTTAAATGTGGTGACTTCAGTATTAATTTTGTACATGATTGTGCAAGAAAAAGGATGTTGGTAGATCTCCTAAATTCATATGATCTGATGCAGACTGTGTTTTTTCCAACTAGGGTGCAGGGGAGCAGTAGCACAGTCATAGACAATATTTTTATTCATTCTTCATTACTAGGTGAGCATTCTTTTAGTAAAAGGGTGAATGGCCTTTCAGACTGTGGTGTCACCGCCAGACACCACACCTGCTAGGTGGTAGCCTTTAAATCGGCCGCGGTCCGTTAGTATACGTCGGACCCGCGTGTCGCCACTGTCAGTGATTGCAGACCGAGCGCCGCCACACGGCAGGTCTAGTCTAGAGAGACTCCCTAGCACTCGCCCCAGTTGTACAACCGACTTTGCTAGCGATGGTTCACTGACAAAATACGCTCTCATTTGCCGAGGCGATAGTTTAGCGTAGCCTTCAGCTACATCATTTGCTACGACCTAGCAAGGCGCCATTATCAGTTACTATTGATATTGAATCATGTACTGTCAAGACCGACGTTCACCATTAACGGATTAAAGTTAAGTATTCCACCAGCTACATCCTTTTTTCTAAACTGTAATTTCCTTGTCCTGTTCCAGACCTCACGCCAGCCTGCGTGAGCTAAAACGCGTGCCTTTCGGCCTCCTCCTAGTAACACAGTGTTGGCTCTCCTGCCAACCGAAACACAGACCATGATGCACAAATTTTAACACTAAAAGGTTTTTGTACTCAAACCAATGTCTTATTTAATTACAAACTACGTAGGAAAGTTAATCCAACAGCAGTAGAGAGTTTTGCAAAACTTGTCAAGGAACAAGAGTGGTAAGATGTTTATAGTGCCGATAATATAGATGATAAATAGAATGCTTTCCGTAACACATTTCTCATGCTCTTTGAGAGTTGCTTTCCATTACAACATTCTAAACGGGGTACTAGCAGTAATGGACAGTCCGGTTGGCTGACTAGTGGGATAAGGATATTGTGTAGAACAAAGCGGGAATTATATCAAAATGTTAGAAGTAGTCACAATCAAGCTACAGTAGCCCGCTTCAAACAGTATTGTAAGGTGCTTAAAAATGTTATTAGCAAGGCAAAAAGTATGTGGTATGCAAATAGAATATCTAATTCACAGGATAAAATTAAAGCCATATGGTCAGTTGTGAAGGAAGTGTCTGGTCAGCAGCACAAGGTTGATGATATAAAGTCAGTTCGCAGTAATAATATTTCTGTTACTGGTAAATCAGATATATGTACAGTATTTAACAATTATTTTCGGAGCATTCGCGGTGAATTAAGTAAAAATTTAGTTTGTACAGGAAATCATATAAATTCCTTAGCAAATGCCTTTCCGAGATTGACGTCTGAAATACTCTGTGATACAGACAAGAGGCAGATTGAGTCAATAATTAAATCACTGAAGACTAAGGACTCTCATGGTTATGATGGAGTGTCTAGCAGACTATTAAAGTACTGTGCTGCACATGTTAGCCCTGCATTTAGCCATATTTGTAAGTTTTCCTTTAGGAATGGCTAGTTTCCTGAGTCATTAAAGTACTCAGTAATAAAGCCGCTTTATAAAATGGGAGAAAGGGATAATGTAGATAATTTTAGACCTATTTCTATGCCATCAGTGTTTGCAAAAGTTATTGAAAAGGCTGTGTATGTAAGGTTAATTGATCATTTTATATCACACGATTTGCTATTAAATGTACAGTTCGGCTTTAGAAGTCGTTTGACAACTGAAAATGCTATATTCTCTTTTCTCCGTGGGGTGCTGGATGGGCTAAACAAAAAGTTTCGAACACTTGGCGTATTTTTTGATTTAACAAAGGCATTTGACTGCGTTGGTCTCACAATATTGCTCCAGAAGTTGGACCATTACAGAATAATGGGAGTAGCTCACAATTGGTTCACCTCTTACTCTAGCAACAGGCAGCAAAAGGTCATTTTTCACGATGTTTATAATGGCCATGATGTGGGATCTGAGTGGGGTACTGTCAAGTGGGGGGTGCCACAGGGATCAGTGTTGGGGCCGCTCCTGTTCCTTATTTATATAAATTATATGCCCTCTACCATCATGGGTAACTCTAAAATATTTCTGTTTGCTGATGACACTAGCTTGGTAGTAAAGGATGTTGTGTGCAACATTGACTCAGTTTCAAGTAGTGCAGTACATGACCTCAGTTCATGGCTCGTAGAAAATAAACTAACGTTGAATCACAGTAAGACTCAGTTTTTACAGTTTCTAACACACAATTCAACAAAACCTGACGTTTTAATCTCACAGAACGGGCATATGATTAGTGAAACTGAACAGTTCAAATTCCTAGGTGTTCAGATAGTAAGCTGTCGTGGAAAGCCCACGTTCAGGTTCTCGTTCAAAGACTTAATACTGCTATTTTCACTATTCGAACGATATCGAAAGTGAGTGATACTTCGACACGTAAATTAGTCTACTTTGCTTATTTTCATTCACTTATGTTGTATGGTATTATGTTTTGGGGTAACTCTTCCCATTCTAGATGGATATTTTTGGCTCAGAAACGGGCGGTTCGGGCAATATGTGGTGTGATTTCACGAACCTGTTGTCGACCTCTGTTCACGAGTCTGGGTATTTTGACACTGGCCTCTCAATATGTATATATCTTATTGTCGTGTCTTGTTACCAATATTAGATTATTTCCAACAATAAGCAGCTTTCACTCGGTTGATACTCGGCAGAAATCAAACCTCCACTTGGATCGGACTTCCTTAACTCTTGTGCAAAAAGGTGTGCAGTATACTGCTGCATCCATTTTCAATAAGCTGCCACTCGAATTCAAAAATCTTAGCAGTAATCCACGTGCTTTCAAATATAAACTGAAGAGTTTCCTCATGGGTCACTCCTATTCTGTTGCTGAGTTCCTTGAAAAATTATGATTCTCATTGTATTGCTGATAGCGTTTGATTAAACTTATGGACTGATTTTCTTTCAGGTTCATGAACATTTATTTTTATCCATTATTACTTTTATGTTGTATGTTCATGTACTGACACGTTCCATGACCTTGGAGATTTGCTCCTCAATTTGGTCCTATGGAACTTGACATGTAAATAGATAAATAAATAAAAATTACTGTTAGTAAAAATATTACCGTTTATAAAAACTTTCTCAAACTTAAGAGCCTGTGTCATTTCCCACAGGGTGCAGAACGAGTTTGGAGTGATGTTTTAAGTTTTTTCAAGAACATAAATAACAATTCTAATATGTTCATTGTTTCAAACATGAATTTTCATGTTAGTCTTTATTGAATAAAAGAAACACACTGAATGATTTACAATACTGGCTACAAGTTCATTAAAACTGGTTCACGGAATGCACGTAGTGTCATGTCAAACACAAGATTTCCAATATGCAAATTGCACATAAAATACTACGTAAGTATTAAAACCTAGCTGAAAAATAAATGATAATTTATCAGTGTTAATAGCTATTAGACTTGTATGGACATATGTTATTGTAAGATAGTGCAAAAAGAAAGGAAACTCTGGTTGCAGACCCTCATTAATGCTCACCAACTATCAGAGGTGGAAAGCAACAACAATAGATGGGATATATGTATATAATGTCATAGTGAGTGTCACAGTAGAATGAAAGTCTGTAGTGTTCACTGGGTGGCTATAGTAAAGCCATAGAGCAATCGACAGGCAGACAGGGGAGGGAAACTTGTTCATGGAAGACACAGTAAATCATGGTATTCTGTGTGTCACAGAAGGGAATGTATCCTAGTACCACGTGAACTTTATGTAAGGGCTGAATAGAGAGGAGAACAAAATGAGATGGGAAGACTCAATTTTATGAGACCAGCCAGAACCGCCATGAGGATTGGCTCTAGTCTCATGAGGTGGCCTCACGCTGCAAGAGGTGTGAGCAGCCATACACTGGAGCACCGATGCTTACTTCACCTGGTCTTCTGAACATCTTCCATACAAGCTCTGACAGCAGACCATTATTATTTTTATGTAACGTGCCTTTAGATCAATTAGAATCTTCCATGCAGAGTTTGGATTAGGAGAGAACGAAGAATTATGTTGGGTTGGTTACTGATATATGGCTTGAACATAGAAAAAAGTGACAGACAACTATGCAACAGACAAAGCTGTAGTACTGAGGTGTGAATAGTGATTACTCTGATAGTCTGCTTTACTACATGAAGAAAATTCCACAGGTCAACACCAGCAATCTAAAATTATAAATATGTTGCCGCCTTTCTATAATCATTCTGCAGTACACTACCTTGCTCTAGGTGTTGGTTGTAAGTGACTTACTCGGTCTCATCTTTATGCAGTGTGGCACTATTCAAATGTGTCTCATTGTCATCTTCCACAGAGGCACTGAAGATGTTTAAACGCTACTTTATGTGAACAGGCTTACAGCAACCTGTACAGGCTGCCGGCTGCAAACTACACACATCACAGTGTCTGAGCCCTTGCTGGGCAATACAGCTTTGTGCCCACAGCAGAATGGGCCATGCTCTATTCGCACAGTGAGTGTACCATTTCTACTGGCAGTTGATGCCAAAACCTAAACAAGCCCTTTTTGTAAGCTATCATGAAACGACTGTCTACGATGGCGTATTTTATGGCATAGACACATCTAAAGAAACTCAGTGGCAAAAATTATAGAGTTGGAAATACGCAGACACACATCCAGAACTGAGAGACACAAGTGAGTGGGCTGTCTCACACTAACCTGATTTTTGGTGGTGGATCGTACAGCAGCGGGCTCACTTCGATCAAGTCTTGTGGCTGCTTCCACATGGCATCCGCCCACCCCTGAGTGGCCATCACCTCACGGGTTCGTGTCTTCATAAATTCGACGGCAGCCCGCCTGAGGTCTCTGCAGGAGTGGCGGACTGCGAGGGCGGCTGCGGCCGCAGCGGTCTCCACGGTCAGCTGGGCGGCCACCTGCCGCTCACACTCCGCCTTCAGACCCGACACGCCGTACTTGTCCGCTGCGGCCAGCAGCTGGGTGGCCATCGCGGGCAGCTGGGGAGCCCGCAGGGTGTACAGGTAGGAGACCAGCTGCCTCAGCACGGGGCCCCCCACGTCGGCGATGCTCACCACGCCAGTGCTCGCCTCGAGGGTGTCGTGGGCGAACATGGCGGCGAACACGGGGCTCCTGTCCACCAGGACGGCCCTGTGCGCCACCAGCCGCGTCTCGCCTGCCACGAGCATCACCATGGCGTCGTCCCCGGCGTCTAGGTGGTCACCCAGGCCCACGGCCACGGTCTCCGTAACGTCCTTATCTGCTTCCATTGCTGACGATTCTGAAACACGACATCATCGAGCAGCCCTTTCAGCTTACAGGGGACTGTCGATACTTCTACCGGAAACAACACACCTGTCTCCAGCGACACTTTCTGTCAGACTGATGCCACTGGTGAATAACTGCAGTTCTTTAATAATACCGTTTTCAAGAGTTTCTTTCAGCTCATTTTATTAGGAGAACAAGCTCCGTAAGCGGCAGGGGAGCGCCACTCGCGGGCGCGGACCGAGAAGGCAACACCAGGAGGCCACCACCGCAGTTGGAGGCGGCCGGAGTGGGCGCGGACGGAATAGGGAACACCTAGAGCGGCAGGATAGCGCGACTCGCGGGCGCGGACCGACTAGGGAACGGCAAACAGAACACCAGGCACCGGGCAGACATAAATGTGCGACCCGGTCGAGCAAGCAGCCAGTCTCAGGGAACACCTCATGAAGACGTCAAGTGATGACGTCGAAATATCGCGTTTGCAAGACACTGATATCCGGCAGAAAACCCGATTTCCACGAGATCTCATATAGATCATTGTTATACTGACAAACGCCATACGAACTAGCGTGACAAATTTTTAAGACACTGAATGCAGACGACGGAAAATTTTCTATTGTAACACCCCACCCGTTGCTGGCAGAATTTTGCATGTGTGTTCGACCCTGACAAACAACTTACAGAGAAATTGGGCGTGGAACTGTACGCAAAAATGGATAACGCTAGATTGAAATGTGGCCCTGTCACCCCTAATTAATTTGCGGTGGTAGTATTGGCGACAAATCACACCTATTTTTACTTCCAAATATGAATGATCACGGACACTTAGGGTGTTCAATGACACCAGACACATACACAAAAATAAAATAAAGCGAAAGAGTGAATTCAGAATCAACTACTGAAAGTAAAGGCTCTACTGAATCACAATAATTTTATTCTAACCTTCAGATCAATGCTGAATAAAACACAAAGAACAATTTACAAATTACCCTCCTCACTAGCATTGGCAGTGAACTGTGTTAATCGGTCCAAATGCGATCTCTCATAACTTGGCTCACCGACTGACATCGACACAAAACGCAAAATACGAAGAACCTCTACACCCGAAAGTATCGTGAAGCCTCTGTGGAAACAGCAATTGCACGTGATCCAACTATTTAACGTTACTCCTAACACAGGCCGAAGCGGGAGCGATCTCACCGTAATATTCCTGTTGCAGCGGCGGTCTCCGACGCCGACGGCGCGGCCGTCCGATCGGCGTGTGGCGTCTCGGAAAGTACACTCCTACAATACTCGGACAACAGACAGCTGTCCGTAAACTTCTCTAATTACGACAGTCTTCCCCGCACCAAAGAGCTGGCGCGGCTAACGTCGTCTCAGAACGAGAGACCAAGACGGGAGACGACTTGGCTAACGTCCTCTCAGTACGAAAGCCCGGAACGGAAGACCTCGACAGAGAGTCGAGCAAGATCGCTCTTCACCTCTGTTGTCCCACCTCAACTTTTACCGAGCCAAACACACCGCGAGACAGGCTCAAAATACCCATTTTGCATGTGCCGCCCAATGTATGGCCTGGGAATCTTAAGTTTTTTCCAAAGCTAGAGCCACACGTGCAGGCAAGAATAGTTTTACTGGAATTTTTCTCCTAAGAAACCACTCGAGATTTTCCCGGCAAAATTCCCCGTCGTTCCGAACGCAGACTCCTGTATTGAAAGTTGTTATTCGGAACTCCTGGCCTGCACCATTTGAGTTACTCGGAGGCGTAAAATTAGCGGGACATAGGCGAGGGCACGCGCAGGAAAGCCTGTCCAGCTACCCACTGCTCTGTTTTGGTAAACACCTGAGCATCTGCAGCCTCAGAGGCTGGCGGCAGCTGTGGCCTCTCTAAACTGATTACAGAACTTCCCCAGTTGACCATTTCTGCCGTCAGGCTGCGGCCTTCTGCGGCTAGGCGGGGAGGTAGCCGAGCTCTGTCTCGCATACTGCGTATCTGCAAAGTTTTATGATTAGAAAAACGCGTAATTCTCACTGTATTACCTAGCCTGCGTGCCGATGTGTTTCCACATACATTTCCTACGCCGTATTTCAGATTATTTACCAACTACTCATCTCCAAAGCGACAGCGCCGCCGCTCAGTCGTTTTTATTGACGTCAAGTGCTCGCAAAGTGATTATAGTCACGTTAAATGGACTCCTGTAAGGTGCAGGACCGATGCCACCTTACAGTATCAAATAATGTTAAGTAAGTTTATGCTAAAAGGGAAGTTAATTCGAGTGCAAATCAAAACAGTTAATCACGTAAAGTATAAATAAAATACCATAAAGTTAAATATTTATTTCCGAAAAAAGTACAATTCGAAAGTGTGTAATTTGGCGATTGGTCAGTCATGAAAAGCCCGGGCTAACGCGGGAGGATAATGTATTTCTATTGGCCTTAAACAAAACTGATCAATTAGAAAGGAGTATTCTTCGTGCGTCTTTTGTCTTGGATACAGAATGCTTACGCCAGTCTAGAGGAGTCGGAGTCCAGCCTTTCAATGGTACGGTTGTGTGTAGTATGAGCTCCAAAGGAAGTTATAATTTGCCAGTTTTAGCTGTGGTACACGACTCAAAAGTGCTTTAAAGTGATGGCAAATTTATTCTGTTCTTTTTTTTTTAGAAAGTACGGATTTTGTAAGTAATTTTGTGCATGAGAAAAGACAAATTCCGCTTGGCATATTGAGCAGATCGGTCACCGAAACCTTGATTGTATTAGATACCGATGAACTTAATAGTGTGGCGAGCATTATCGTATAAGAGCAATTCTTACTTAGTAGCTGTTCAGATTTCGGGATATACGTTGCCATAGACTTGCTAACGTGAATGAAAGGGTTAGTGCATGGCTGTGTTAGGATTAGCACGGGCTTCGCAGCGAACTTTTAATTCTAACTTCAGATTATACCGAAGTTTTATGAGTACTTCTACCTTTCACTCAAAATTAAGACCTTTTCCGAATTCTTAGAATAGTTACGTTGTATGCAGCAGCCTAGGGCGGGTCGCAGTACGGTAGGTTTCTGCTCGGCTTTCCTACCGGCGATCTGCTGCAACGAGTTCACAAGCAGGTGCAGGACAGAAGGAACCACGCTGCCCCACATGGTGCATAGGCCGGGAAAACAGTTAAAAAGCCGTAGTACATTGAATCCGTGGTTGAGAGAAACTTTGTGAGAGACCTAATCGTGAATGATAATGAAAAATTTAGTAAATTGTTACATGCAGAAGTTTGAATGGAAACCGTTTCAAGTTGCCAGACATACTTAGAAGAAAGATGTTGAACAGTCACAATAACAACGAGGGCACATCGAAGCAGCAGACAGCGTCACAGCGGTATCAGCGACCAGCGGTACGGCAGGGCCGCGATGCCAACTTACACGACGAGCGGGGACCCTGAAACTGGTACGGCAGACGGAGGAGGTCGGACTCTCAGTTTTAGCACGCCGAGGCTGCATCATTCAACGAAAGGTAAGTTTGTTACATTTGTTCTGTGTGTGTGTGTGTGTGTGTGTGTGTGTGTGTGTGTGTGTGTGTGTGTGTGTGTGTGTGTGTGTGTGTGCGCGCGCGCGCGCGCGCGCGCGCGCGCGCGCGCGTATTGAGACACTGAGTAACATGGAAAGTGAAAGATTTTGTAAATACGAAAAAAGAGGAAGGACTTTCATTCAGTGTAAGTGCTTCGAAGATTAGCAAGCTTGAACAGACAATAGCGACCGATAAGCTACACACATATTATATGAAACACTAATAATCCTTCTAAAATCAACTGAAATCTACCCAGAGTTAATGTGCTAAGGTTATGACACGATTCATACGACATTGCTGCTATTTCGCTCTACTAGCAGTTATAATGATAACTAAAGTACAAGAGAAGGTTTTTGACGATGTTTGTTATTTATGGACAGTCGAGTAGAATCTACTTTAACTATATCAGTTAATGTAACTAGTGGAGGTAATGTAGATCCTGAAAGTGACATTAAGTATGAATTCGGTAATGTCTCCTACATCTGACATCATTCTCACTGCAAAGACCGACTTCTTTGGGCGCTTCATCAATTCTGTGGTATGCCCTTCCTAATCGAAATCGAGCAGTTTTCCAAATCTCACATTAACCTTGGATTAGCGTACTCACACTTTCCCCAATACACCTATCTTGTACAAGACAGGAGTAAACGAATCTGTCACATTACGTATATGTTTTTTGTTCTATTACAAGGCTTTACACTTATTCTATTAAGTGAGCAGCACAAGAAATTAAGCTTCGAATTTAACCTACAGTATTCAGTTTACATGTTACTTCGTACTTAAAAACGCACGTTGTTAACATTTTACTTCAACAGTGCAGGCCGGCCGTTGTGGCCGAGCGGTTCTAGGCTCTTCAGTCTGGAACCGCACGCCCGCTACGGTCGCGGGTTCGAATCCTGCCTCGGGCGCAGATGTGTGTGATGTCCTTAGGTTGGTTATGTCTAAGTATTTCTAAGTTCTAGGGGACTGATGACCTCAGATGTGAAGTCCCATAGTGGTCAGAGCCATTTGAACCATTTTTAAACAGAGCTGTGGCGAAGTTCCGCCTACTTTCTGTTGCAGCTGCGAGGATAATATTTCCAATAGCGACCGATAAGCTACACACATTATATGAAACACTAATAATCCTTCTAAAATCAACTTAAATCTACCCAGAGTTAATTTGCTAAGGTTATGACACGATTCATACGACATTGCTGCCATTTCGCACTACTAGCAGTTATAGTGAAAACTAAAATGATAGATTCCAACCACGTCGTTATTTAACTTAACCCCGTCGCAGTATTTGGTAGTGAAAAATAACTTGACAGTTATTGATAACCGTTAAAAATAATGGTTATCAAAGAATAACTGGAACCGTGATAACGGTTACTCCAGAATAACCGTTTGGCCAACCACTAGTAAGAAGTGTTGTCGGTGGGCGCGTAGGAGGGGGCTGAAGTAGGGGGAGGGGAGGGGAGGGGAGAGCTGCCGGCGGCCGACAGGTGGTGGGGGGTAGGCGCGGTGCGCGGCGAGGTCTGCGGAACACGGCCAGGGCAGTACTGTGTGGTCGTGAGTGGCGACAGTGCGGTGACGTCTGGCGGACACGGATATCCCACGACAGTCCTGTGGGCCCAAACTTGTTATGTGGAGCGACTTTAGGAACAGCTGTTGCCACAAGCTGCCGACGAGCAATGCCTTTAAGCCGTCGGCACACGGACCGTGCATCCGAACGTTGAGCGTACCCAGTTTCTGACGTCATAGCGTGGAATAGCACGTTCGGGAGTCTTTCCGAACGTGCAGAGCAATATCTGGCACGTCAGATATTCTGAGCGTGCGTCTGAGCGTTGACCAATGAGATGGCACAACGCCACCTACGTCACACGCACGTCGTCTCCCTTCAGTACAGAGATGTGAGGCGCCACATTGGCGTTCATTTCAAGCCTATATGTATAAATGCGGTTTCTGAGCACCACCAAATTGAGAATCACTGGAAAACCCGTTGTTAACTGTGTGATTCGTTCCAATAAAATAATGACAAACATCGTATTCATGGCAAAATAATTATTGTAACGAGCGTATTATGAGAGTAGGCTATTTGAAAGCAGCGATACACTGAAGATCCACCCAAAACGCATTGTTCTTTGTACAATTTGTTATAATTAAATTTCAATTAATAACAATTATATACGATTAACGTTTTTAGCAAGGCGTAACAATATTTTTTAAGAGGAGGAAGCGGTTTTTGGTTTTGCGTAATGAGTAGCGTCACTGTCCAGTAATGAGGCTTTGTTTGGGGGCGGTGGTTCGCGTCTTAACACTCTCAAAAAATTTTTTTCCTAACATTCGCGTTTTTATTTAGTTCTGATACTTTATTATTAGTGTAATATAAGTATATGCTATAATATTTGATGTTACGTAAATATAAGTTCACCTTTTTTTGAAGGGCAACTTTGTTCGATTGGCTTAATTACAGGACACCTTGCGCTACTTGTATGAAGGTATTTTGCTCCTTTTTCTTTTACGCTTCGTAATTCACATGTTGCAAAGATTCTGCTGCAGTGATCAAGTAAGACTGGCCTTGGGGTTTTACTAAAATGTGGGAATGATGAAATAATGTTTGTAATGGAACTATCATAAGCTTGTGTCCTTATTGGTTGGACATGGTACTTTCCTTTTCGTGGACGATGGAGGAAATGTGCGTTTTAATAGAGCTAACGTGCGAATTTAACGCGTGCCCGTTGAGTAAACAGTGTGATTTACGAACTGGAAACATCCCTGAAACTGCCGCTGGAGTGCGTTGCTATCGCGTATACCACGTTGGGGCCCACGTACCGTATGCACAAGTCGCATCGTTCCTGAGCGTTCAGCAGCGCGTTGAACTCGGCACGCTCAACGTTCACGTTCAACAGCACGGTCCGTGTGCCGTCGGCTTTACGTCCCACCAGCAGCAACTCACAGAAGATCTGACCAGTTTCATCTTTAGGCTGGACAAGGGTGGCCAGCGTAGGAGTTTTTCTTAACTGAATGAAGAGGGTTCACTTCAGCAACTGTTATAGACTAATTAACTTTACCGCAATCATTTACCTAACAGAGTCCTATCCATTCACCATTACTGACCCCGAGAACAACACCAGTGAAACTATACTAAAATATTGAAAGTGATTCCTTATTTAATTTCGGTAACCAAGATAAACACGTGCAATTTAGAAAACAGACTGCTATTCAAAACCGTCATTTAACTGCAGTGAACTTTGTTTTTCAAAGCAACTAGTTAAAGAGTAATAACAAAGTTTAAAAGTATAAATTAAATGCCTCTTCACAAAATATTACCACAGAGTGATATGTTTTTGTGTGCGGTGCAAACTCTACTCACATTTGCAAATTACGTCAACAGAGTGTTTACATGTCTAGTTCTGCAGGACCAAACTGAGAAGCTAATCTCCAACGTCATGCAATGTGTCAGTACATAAAAGTACAACATAGAAGTAATAAGAGTGAAATAAAATGTTTATGAACGCAAAAAAGACAAGCCATAAATTTATGTAAACACAGTCCATAACACAACACAGGAACCAGTTTAATATTTCAAGGAACTCCTCGACAGAGCAGAAAGACTGAGCCATGTGGAATCTCATCAATTTCGATTTAAAAGCGCGTGCATTACTGCTAAGATTTTTTAATTCTTGAGCTAGCTTATTGAAAACAGGCGTACCATATACTGCACACCCTACTGCACAAGAGTGAAGGAAGTCCGATCCGGTAAAATTACTGATTCTTTGCTGCATTAAACATTACGAGCTTCCCACGAATAAAAAATGGCTCTGAGCACTATGGGACTTAACTTCTGAGGTCATCAGTCCCCTAGAACTTGTAAGAGGTGTATTACTCATGAGCTGCCTGCGATATGCAAGGTATAAGAAAATCTCTGACCAGAGAGCAGTGTTGACTGCAGTACGAACTGTTTAGCTGTAGCAGTAAGTTGTTGCTAGTCTGGAGTCTGCTCTGGTCTGGTATGGTGTATCGTGTTGGCTGGCCCGGTCGCGGTGCAGCGATGTCGCAGCCTGAGTATTATTGTGTAGGGTAAAAAGCAGCCTCGCCCATATGTAGTAATGTTATCTCAAGTCGCATGTAAATGTTTTTAAAACTCTCTTAATAATAATCTTCCTCAGAAAAAGTAACTTTTAACAACCATTCACTTCAATTTAAAGAATTTACTAATTCCTCCGATCCATAATTATCCCGATTAGTGCAACAGAAAAATCAGTTGCTTCCTTTCATAAATGACAGATAGGTCGGCCAGCATTGCACAGAGCTGTGCCGGAAAAATTTATTGTAAGAGCAGATATATCCGGCGACTACACTGAGGTAAGAATTTTTCCTCTTTTATTCAGAATGAACTTTCAGGGCCATGACGCAGCACTGCTGTCGTCCAAAATTTACCATGTTAAATTGACAGTGAATTATTGAAAAGTCTTAAGTGAGTGACAATTTAATTGAGAGGTTAGTTACATTGTTTTATTACCTAGTTACTGATTTTTTTTTTTTTTTTTGGGAAGTTACACTGAATGTGATCGACATAATTATAATTTTTACTGTTGAGAGGTTTAGGAATTTCTGTTTTCAGCTTACACTAAACGTGAATAATATTTATGTTAATATTTTCTGTTTTGAGGTTACGCTAAATGTGAATGAATTTTGAGCTTAGATTAAATCAGAAAGAATTTTGTGGGGAGGTTAAATGAGAATATTATTCACACTATTTATTAAATTTTCTGTTGGGAGGTTACAAACTACTTAAACCTAACTAACCTGAGGACATCACACACATCCATGCCCGAGGCAGGATTCGAACCTGCGACCGTAGCGGTCGCGCGGCTCCAGACTGTAGTGCCTAGAACCGCTTGGCCACCCCGGCCGGCCCCACGAATAATTTATTATAATAGAGAACATCTGCATTTCTAAAGTCGGTACCACTTATTACAGTGAGTAAGGCAAAGTTGTTCATTGCGCGAACTGTTTTGCAAACTGCCGGCTTTTACTTGCCATATGTTCAGTACAAAGTGTTCTCCTGGTTTTCTGGCCGACTTCGTCTCTCACGGCATTAGCCGTGTTTCGACGTCTGAGCTAGAATAATTGCTTCTAGTTCCGTTCTCTCCTGACTGCAGTCCGATGATTGTTACTGCAGTCCAGAAACAACTGGCCGAGCGATCGCCGCTTCGATCGCGCCGACTGTATGGCCTGCGCAGACTTTTTTCTGTTCTTATTTAATCGAAGTTTTGTGTTGTTCGCACACTGGAACACCATCTACGCTTTTCACTCTAGTTAAGGCCGCGTAAGCAAGGACTTTTCCGAATGTAAATCTGACCAAACAGCGATCTTGATACCTGAAGTCCGGAGTTTTTCTTAATCACGCCTTTTGCGTTCTTATGCAGATATTTACACAGCAGTTTTCATCCCACAACAAATATTTGTTTATATCTAACCGAGAAGTGAAATACAAATTTTCATAAATTTAGCTTTAAAACTTTAATGCAACAAAATATTTTCTTAATAATTTTCATCCTGTAAGGACTGAATTTCCAGAAACACTTAACATGTATTTTCTTATTTTCTGACAGAAGCCAAATTACAGTTTTCGCAGTTCTAGCTTCAAAACTGCCTTAATGGTGACTTTTTAAAGAATCCGTCATCCCCGTTTCACCCCCTTCATATTGCGGACAATCCCTTCTTAAACGACTGCTACAGTATAAGATCCAATCCACACCTTTTCCAAATTTCAATTTTGGATCCTTGTATCCTTCGCAGTTTGGGCTGGGTGATGAGCCGTCGGCCGTACTTAAGTAATTTGCAATCGAAAATACCACCTTCATTTATTCCAAATTTCACTAACTGTTTTTTAATGTTACCTTTCGTTCGATCGTTACCGAGCAAACGTTGTCGCGCAATAGCAACTGTCTCTGTACATACCCGGATTTTCATTCTTCTTCGGAACAGAGGCATTTCCCAAAGAAGGAACATTAGGCGTACATGACATTTAAAAAATCCTATGTAACGTGAAGAGTAGGTCCGTTATAACTTGCACAGTCGGGAAATATGTTGAACTGTTCGCTAAATTTTAGCAAAAGCTGCACCACAATATATATTTAGTCGTTCTGCGTATATTTTTGGTGACATGCGACAGTTCTACGACCAGTTAAGAACCGTCCACGAAACATGTATGACATCTGGAGTAGATAAGATATCTTTCAAGCATTTTTTGCCAAGAACACTCAGGAAGTGACAGATTAATGACCTCGAAAACGTCGCTGCAGTGCTGTGTTGTGGTGTTCCAGTAGTCTCTGACGGCGTGAATCGCGTCAGCCCAGAAGGAGTGGCAGAGCAGCCGGCTGTGCCGCAGCGCCGGTCAGCTGGGCCGTCGTGGGGGGCAGAGCGTGCGCTGCGCCCTCCCCCCTCCCCCCGACTCGTACCCCTTACGGACTGCATTTATTTCAGTCAGAGACGACATGAACAGAATTTTTTATGGACATGGAAGCACTTAGCAACCTTCAATTTGCGAAGAAAATTCGACGTTGGCTACAAAGCTTTTATTTTTATTTCATTATTAGTTACTATGCAGGAAAGGTTCCAGACCAGAAACGCATGTCGAGTGGGACGCTGCACCGGTAATAGCAGCAGAATAATGTGTTTTGTTGT
The DNA here is from genome assembly GCF_021461385.2 of Schistocerca piceifrons. NCBI lineage: Eukaryota > Metazoa > Arthropoda > Insecta > Orthoptera > Acrididae > Schistocerca > Schistocerca piceifrons. The sequence continues at coordinate 156,569,828 of NC_060148.1, forward strand.
TACGTATCAACGTTAGTTGATGCACTGTTTTCTGCAACATCCGCCCCTCCTCCAAACACACACACACACACACACACACACACACACACACACACACACACACAAAGTGCGACATCGTTAAAGCGGTAATGGACGGAAGAGTTTCGAAAGCATGACTACGTCTAGCAGAGAAGAGGCGAGGTGAACCACGCATCACGCGACAGGTCGTCTCATACAGCGACTCGCATTCACGGTCTGTGCAGCACTGTCTGCAGTCTGTGGTTAGCGTCCCAGGTTCGATTCCCGGCCGAATAGGTAGTTTCCTTCTCTCGGTTTCTGGCTGTTTGTGTCGCCCCCATAACTTCAGCTTGTCTTCAGCGCCCACGTTGCGTGAAACAGGACGGCTTTCTCCTACGGGCCGAGGGACGCCTAACGCTATATCCTGGCCAATAATGCCACGCCATCACTTCAGTTCATTTTTAGGATTCCGCAGCTCTGTCTGTGAAAACAGGCCTTGTAGGGCCACTCCGTCTGGAGTGTGTGTGTGTGTGTGTGTGTGTGTGTGTGTGTGTGTGTGTGTGTGTGTGTGTGTGTGTGTGTGTGTGTGTGTGTGCGCGCGCCCGACTGTTAAGGCTAGGCGCAAATGGAGACGCGTACACCGTACTTCGCACGCGCCGACGCTCTGCGCTGACAATACTGAAGCACGCACACTCTGAATCCCTCTCAATCGATTTTACCGAAACTATTCCATAAAAATATTTGATTTTCGCCCTACACGTAGCGTTACATGTCAGCTTCGTGGCGAGGTGCTCATAATCCTGCTAATGGTCGTAGTTATTGTGATATACACATTTTATTAAGACACTACAGAAAATTCGAAAAGTTTCAATGAAAAATTGAGGTCACTATGATTTTGCGTTTTGTGCATATTGCACCATATGTTGCTGCGTATGAAATTTAGGTAACATTGAATTTTTCTTTAGACTTGGGAGGAGTTCTCTATCTGACTTCCATCTCGAGAAAATGGATTCTATGTAGCGGGTTTACTCATGACCTCACGCCCACGAGAATGAAATATTCACAACATCCCTCACATCTGAAACTGCACGAGACATCGAAACGAGATTCTGGCGAATGATGGCACACGAGGAGGCGGGTACTTTGCCAGTTCGTAAACACACTCAACTGTCTTTTCTACGGCGATATATCAGAAGATTTACTTTCTATTTTATTTTTTTCGCTCCAGTGACCAATTTTTTATGAGTTATCGAGAGCTAGTGAAACAATACTTTCCAATTACGAAAATAAATATGAAATTTCTTCTCTTATGTCACCACAAACCGAACAATGAGATTTTTCGTAAACTATTGAGATCTCTGGTCGCCAATTACCTGTTTAATCAGCCACTCCGTTTCAGAATTCTGTCACAATAGCTGCTGCAAAAATGAGTTTGTGCAAATTATATTGTGTTATGCCAAAAGAAGTACAGTTGAACCTGTCAACAAGAGAAATGTGGCCGTTACTCACAAATAGTGATGCTTCTTTGAATGAGAAAAGGTTGGCAATTCACACAAAAATCACCAATTCTGTTGGAATTTTGGTTGAATCCCATAAGCCATCGTATTTTTAACACTAAACGACTGGAATGAAGACTTACCAAAGTGTTTAATTCCTTTTCTTCCTCTGAGCAGTATTGATGTACTGACTAGCGTTCCGTTCAGGCGGAATGACACGCAAATGCCAGATGCTGGTTACTCATCTACAGCTTGCCAAACCGGCAATGTGTAATCGGCGAATAAAATAGTTGTCATAGTATGAAATATACTAAAAATAGTATAAAAATAGCATAAAATTAATACTTAGCACAACGTAATGGTCAGTGTATTGTCAGCAGCTCAGAATAATGTGCGCGACAGGAATGGGGAAGTTAGCCAAGTGTGGTTTGTGAAAGGAAGGGTTCCCGTCGTTCGAAGAACAGTGTAATGAAAGAAGATCTGCCTTGTCAGCAATACATTTCAACACATTAAATACATAAAATCACCATACTGTTTTGAGATACTCATACATTCGGAATAACACCGACCAGTACTTCATTTGTGCAGTCTGCTGGATAACGCTGATGGTGTGTCTGCAACCACTGAAATACTTTTTCTCGTCACGACGAGACGATTAAAACATCGTTATTCGTGAAAGCTTCTAGACTGCTTCTAGCTTGCGTTGGAAATGTGACGACCACATGTATGTAGTATAATGTGTCTTATGCTCCATATCCAAATAACGAAAGTGAAACTGTACTTCGTATTTTGGACGCTTTTTGCCAGGAGCAGAAAGGAGTCATACCTGTGGAAATTAAGCCCTTTCGACTTTTTGTAACAGATCGTAGGGACACAGTCATAAAAGGCAGCAAGTAGATAACATTATTTTAGTTTCACGCCTTGCTTCTAATCAGTATTCCTCACTTCCTTATTCAGTGCCCTCACGACGAATCATCTGTCCCTTCTCACGTCCTCAAAACATTGTGGAGGCAGAAGATATAGTCCCAGTGGCGAATGGCTCATCAGTTACTGAAATGTTTATTGTTCTTGAAAAAAGGATAAAGAAAACAAAAGAACTGCACAGATATATGTGTAACTGGAAACTATTATGTACTAACGAAAAGAGATGGAGCGCTTAGATGGCAAAAAAAAAAAACGAAACCCTAGTCACTGACAAATTTTCGTATACAGTAGGGCCGTATTTTTCGTATGGGCAATACTCCCGCTGCCCATATGCGCCATGCCGGAGTGCGCGTACGGCAGGACCGCCTTCCCACTCCCCGCCTCCACCCTCCCTCAGTGCTCACGTGACGCGCGGCGCGAGAAACTGTGCCGCAACCACAACGCCGCGCGACCTGGCGCAGGCGCGCGTCGCGTCCCAGTCGCGTCGCGTCGCAATTTGCGCGGTGGTCCCATTTGAACCTGTGACGTTACAAGAAAGTGCGCTGCATGGCGTCGCACGCGCTAAACGCGTCTCAATTTGCGCCTAGCGTTCAGACGGCCTCTCCTCAAGAATGGGAAGGCAGCAGAGACTTATGGGAGTGCCGTGAACCCAGTTTCTCTCAAACGCGCTTACAGAAGCGTGGAACAGGAAAGTGGAGGCTACACACCAATCGACAAATCACTTTTACTTTATCTATACCGCAACGAAAAATCGTACAATTTGTGTTTTCAAACTATACCAACATATAAACAATTATATCATTTACAAAAGCTGAAGGTAACGTTCGTCCAGTCGAAACATTTTGTAGTCCCAGTGTTTTCCATCTGTGTGAAGCCACGTTTTCAAACGATATGATGTATACGAAATGCCGCGTTATGAATGTAACGGTATGCTCTTATCTCCATAATTGCAGTTCGTTATATTGCTCTTTTCCAATACATGTCTCATGTAACAATCCAATCTAAAGATGAACTACTACAAAATTAATATTTTGATGGAGCACGTAGGAAAAATGACGTACCACCTACATCTTCACACCTCACATCACTTCACGGTATGTGGAGGAGGGTACTTTGTGCACTGAGGCCATTCTACGCTGCGCCGTCACCTCAGCGTCGCTGCTGCCAACTTACTTCCCTCCCTCCCTCGCAATACCGCTACGAACTGTCGGCTCCGACCAGCGCGGCCGCGTGACGTCACCAGCTGACCCTGAGCTGGCGACACGCAGTTGCCTGCACTGCGCGGACGCCCGCTTCCCGCCCACAAACCACTCTCTCGCAATGACAACGCGTCTCCTCGCAGCTTTAAGGCTTGCAGCGAGATGACCACCGACGGCAAAAATCGAGAAATTGCAGCCAATAAAGAGGCCTTACCGACGACCTGTCTACCCACGCGCCATTCCCGAGCGCAACAGGAGTAAACGGATAATATGAAGAGAAATCTGGTCGATAACAGTATTAGGTGCTACTAATGCCCTCTGCGGTACTATCTGAAACGGACAGATCCCAACTCCGTCGGTAATTATAGTACCACAGACTCACGTTTATCCGAAATCCGCTTTATCAGAACACTTTTTTCCGAATTTCGCGGCTCACATTGGCGCTGTCTGACGCATCGCGCAGCTACGCTTTTGGCTACCTAGACTCACACTTGACAGGTTTCAAAGTGAAACTTCCTGGCAGATTAAAACCGTGTGCCGGACCGAGACTCAAACTCGGGACCTTTGCCTTTCGCGGGCAATTGCTCTACCAACTGAGCTACCCAAGCACGACTCACGCCCCGTCCTCACAGCTTTACTTCTGCCAGTATCTCGTCTCCCACCTTCCAAAGCTGTGAGGACGGGGCGTGACTCGTGCTTGGGTAGCTCAGTTGATAGAGCACTTACCCGCGAAAGGCAAAGGTCCCGAGTTCGAGTCTCGGTCCGGCACACAGTTTTAATATGCCAGGAAGTTTCGTATCTGCGCACACTCCACTGCAGAGTGAAAATCTCATTCCAGGTTTCAACTTGTCTGCGCCTGCAGCCACGCATTCGCTGGTGTTTTTCGGCAGTCTACTGGTAGTCAGTGCACTGGCGCGCGTCAAAATCCCGAGTGTCGCCAATCCGTGTGTGTGTGCTGGTTGAAGTTTTAGCGTGTTTCTTGTTCGTATTGCGTGGCTTCGTGCCACTGCCATCTATTGGAACTCCTTGGAAGTGCTGTACGCACAGTACTGCCCTGTTAGGCGCGGAGTACCCCTGTCGAAACCGACAGTGAACGTGCGGCGCCAAACACTTTGCGCCTGTTGGTAGGTATATCAGACTAAGCCGAGCGTTTAACAATTTAACGGTGAACTTACAACGCACTGATGTGTTGCCGCGTGGGCCTAGGTAAGAGACGGGATAGGTGTATCGAACGTTTTCATGCGATGGCTGCCACAGCAAGGTTTCACAAGTCAAAAGCTTCGTCTAGTGGGTCTCCAGTGTCAAGCCGTGCGTCGGTTGCTTGAGTTTCAACGTTTCGTACTCGCACTGCATGGTTTAAAATGTCCGGAGATCAAAGGGGCCAAAAAACAAAGTCATCAGTCGAGTGTAGGTAAAAAAAAAGCAAAGAAAAAGAAAAGAAAACGCTGTACGTGAGTACGGTCGCGAAACGAGAACAGAATGTGATCTCATTTGAACAAAAGCTTCGCGCTTTGCAGAGAACTGATGCTGGTGAGCCACCCGCGAAAGTTGCTGCGGATTTGAACGTCGGTTACTGACTGGAAGACAAATCGACCTGAAAATGAAATTTTTTTTTACATCCAAGCGTCAGACAGCGCAGTGAAATCCCGAGAAACAATGAGAAAAGGCGCACATCCTCAGGAGAGGCCTTATGTTTGTGGCACGAGCAGATAAGAGCCAAAGGTGTGACCGTGTTTCAGGTCCTCTACTTCGCCCAGAAGCGATGACTTTTTAGGAGCTGATTGAAGGAAAGGAACAAGAATTCCTCGAAGTGATGGCTGGCTGGATCGGTTCGAGAAGCGGCATGGTATTCGTGAAATTGCCATCAGCGGCGAATCATTATCCGGGGATAAAGCAGCTATTGCTGATTTTAAGAAGAAATTGCACACAATCATCGACAAAGGAGGTTATAGTAACGATCAACTTTACACCTGTGATGAAACTCGCTTAATTACAAAATGCTGCCAACAAAAACCCTTGCCACTAAACATGGAAAAACGGAATCCTGATAAAAAAGCAAAGAAAGAGTTGCCTGCAGTAATGTCACTGGCAACCATAAATTGAGCCTTATATTAATGGGCAAATCTAAAAAACGTGAAGAGCATTTAGACGGAAACCAGCTGATAAGCTTTAGCCGTTGTGGTACACGAACCAATCATGGATGAACGGTGCCACCTTCAAAGAGTGATTCCCAGCAGAGTTTGTTCGAGCTGAAGAAAAATACATGGAGGAAAATGGACTTCCTCGAAAAGCGCTACTTCTTGTGCGCAACGCTCCTCACCCTGATGATCTACCAGGTGGGGATATCAGAGTTGTGTTCCTCACATCAAACGTCACGTCTCTATGTCAACCGATGGACCAAGGTGTTTATGAGGCGATGAAACAACATTACAGATGCAAGCTGCTGGAATACTTAATCGGTGCGATTGATGCTGAAGAATATTTTGTGCAATCTTCATAAAAAATCGATGTTTAATTCGTCGGATTGCTGAAGCTTGGATCTAATTCTCCAATTTCTCTCGTTAGGTTTTGGAAAACACTCTTAGATCATAAGGCTACTCATCAGTGGTGGGAAGGAGGTGGCAACACCAAAACTCAAGCTGACGTGCCACAAACAGATGAAAATGACGTAATTTTTGTGAATTTACTGGAGAACCTACAGGGTTGTGAAGATGCGAACTTCCAACGCGTTGAAGAGTGGATGGAAAACGACTTTTTTAATTGGACTGAGGAAGAAATCGCCCAAATTGCGACCAATCCGAAAGCGTCAGAAGAATATGTATCTGATGACTAAGCAGAGATAAAGATTCCTCACACAGTCGCTTTCGAAGTGATCCAAACCGCCCTGGAGTACGTCAGCCAACAACAGGAGGCGACTTGTCCTGAAATCGTCTGTTTCCAACGTTGGAGATATATTCCTGCAACAAAAGTTTCTCAAAGCAAAAAACAAAAAACCATTAGACTTTTTACCAAAAAATAAATTCTAATTGAGCATCGTAGAGCTTTGAAACGTCCCCTTAGAAAAATTGTAAATGACTGCTTAAACTGACAATATTTTTAGTGCAACGCTATCTGACATTCAAAAATCCCTACAAAAGAATGGCCCTGACTAACAATAACCTATACCTTTCATGAATCATTTACCTCACAAAAATCTTCGTTACTCAAACTACTGCAATACAGCGAGCGCCAATACTGCCAGCTAAATAAAAGATTCTAACTACTGAAGGCACTACCTACTGATAGGCATAGTTAGCAAATGAAAGATTTTGATAGAGAACGAACAATGTATTTACGTTAATAGTGTTCAGAAGTCATCCGTTCATGTCATCCAGTCTTACAAATTTACTCTCTCTCTAATGGACACACGTCCAGATAATCCGCTCTCAAAACTCCATCTCACTCCCCATATCCACCACTGCTGGCGGCACACCTCCAACTGCTCAAGGCTACGCGCTGTTCACATACAACTGCCCAACACTACAATAGCGAATATTACAACAATGCCAACCAGCCACAGACTGCACACAGCACAGCCAGTGATTTTCATACAGAGCGCCACGTGGCGTTACCGACATAAAAACCCCCAACAGCCTACTTACAACTTCAACGTCCATAAGATCCTCTAGACTCATTTTTCGTTTCTCTGAGTAATCTCTAGACTTGTTTCATAATTTTGTAAAGTAGATTATTTTTTATTCAAAACAGTAGGTAATAAAATTAAAACTCCAGTTTTTTTCCTGCTGCCAAACAAGGCGGGTTTTTCCTGTAAGAACGCAAAATAAACGAGCTTCGTTATTGAGCATTAAAAAACAGTTTTTAATCATACTTTGGCGGCTTTTTACTACGCCAACACAATTTCTTCAGTCAAAAATGCAGGCTTATTCACAAACGTATCAATAACATTCTACATTTCCTACATAGTTTTAGGATCATATTTCTCGGTACTGACGCAGTTAGGGGTGTTTCACGCGTGAAAACAGTGGAACTTTGGTTTTTCTGAAATTTTCGTTATCCGAACAGGTCGCCGTCTGGATCATTTGGGATAAACTGGAGTTTACTGTATTACATCGCTTGCATTCCAGGACACGGATGCACCAGAAATACGAGGGAATTTTATTCAGCCAAGACGTATTTCGAAGTATACTACCTAATTCTTTGGGAACACTTTCTGTCATAGTTTCACTTCTTACCATAAAATAACATCCGCTTCGTAAGAAAGCGTTTCTGAGGGAACCCGTAATTTCCATTCATATATTCTGCTACTTAATAGCAATCTGAATCAATTCTACCTACACGACCTGAAGAAAAGCGTAAGATGCATGTTGCTGCCTTTTGAGATAACTAGAACAATGAGAAATCTCGTTTGTTTCGAGATTAAACTGAGCACATACTAACAGTTGAGTAGTCGCCCAGAACAAGCTTGTAACGCTCATTTTTAGAAAAGCTGGCTTTTACACAGAGAAAGGCTAGCAGCACTTGGCACAAGGTAGCGATGCTGGAACTGCTGTACACAATCTGCTGTAGGCGACAGACTGACAGGTTTGCGTTGCGCAGAGCAAGGTTGTATCTGTAAGAAAGATGGCGGTCACATCAAGTACATCTCTTACAGTCAGTGCTCAAAAACCAGAGATCACTGTCTGAAACACACGAGCAGAGCCGAAAAGCGTAAACAACCTGTGAGTGACCGGCGTGATGTGAAACGGAAGGCACTCAGGGATGCTGGGAAACTATACATATCAAAGAGGGGGAAGGTAATAGTGGCAAAATCTCCACCAGATGAGGTACGTGCTACGAAGTTGCAACTCATTTTTTCATTGTAATATTATGATACCATAACCTAAAATAACTAGCCTAGTTTGTGACTAGCGAAGCTAATTTTTCTCTAGCCTTTATTGTGAATTATGACCAAGTAGTGCAAACCATATTGCAATGAAAAAGTTATGTAACGATGCGTAATACAGTAACATAACAGAGCACGTGACTTACACCTTTAGGCATTATTCTTTAATCGTTGTCGTCGACTGGATAAATAAGGTGTTAGCCTGAGTTTATGTTAGTACAGTAGGTATTTATTCAAACAGTTTCAAAACGTGATTATCGATTTTTTGCGCACCTAGCAATGTAAACAAATTACATTGGATACAAAACACACACTGGTTAAAGACTTCTGTACTTCCAATTACAATCAACAGTCGCCATTGTTAGGGCGAAACTGTATTAAACTTGAGGACATTAAAAGAAGAGGGGTTGAACATCTTTGTCGTAGACACTGCAGTTTTCTTTATTTGTTAAGACTACCGTCAGGTGACACCGGGTTTGTCAAAAGACGCTGTTTCATGTTTATAACACAACTCCTCGTAGAATACAGAAATGGCAAGAGAAAATAAAAACTTGGGAGTCGTTCTGTGTCACGAGGGGCAAACATAAAAATCGACATTACACTATACCTGATCATGGGAAGATATGCAAAATCATATACGATCAGTCAAAACAGGAAAGTCATAGTCGCCACAAATCCGGAAAGAGTTGCTTGTCCGCTGGTGTAAATTTAAAAAAGACATTGATATGTTTAGAAAACAACATCCTGAATATAAGTGCAATGAATGCACAAATAGAGCGATTTTGCACTCGTGTTGCAATCTGCGATTTCGTCTGCGTAGAGCAGATTCTTGCTAACACTGTGACAGATTTTATTTGGGTATTATGTCAGCAGAGACAGATGAAAGACAAGCTTTTGAAATTCATGGAAGATTACATCATTCCAAAGCTGAAGGGTCTTATAAAGCAATGAAGGAAGACGAAAACAATCCTATCTACATTGTACTTACCGTTGATGTACAGAAAGAATTTTTCTGTCCTGTATTGTCCCACTCCTCCGTATTCTATCAACGGCAGTATTCCTGTTGCAATGAAGCCACACCAAATGCTGGAACAAGTGACGGAACAATGTGCTTTTGGCGTGAAAGTGTGGCCAGGCGCGGATCAGCCGAAATTTCTTCGTGAATATTGAAGAACATCGCCTCAAACTATCAACCCCTTGCCCGGGTTGCGAAACAATAATTGGCATATGTTGTCACTTTGGTAATACGTAATAGCTCTGGGATATTTTACGACAGTCAATCAAAAGTTCGTGGTATCAGGTCAGAGTTTTCTACAGTGTGACCGAGACTTTGTCCTGATAGAGCGTCAAAAGAAACATACTGTGCATGTTCCTGAACACTGGGTAGAGGTTATCACTTCAGCAAGGCGATGAAACCTTTCCTCGTATGTGATATGCAGACTGAGGGCTTTTAAGATTTGAGTGATCTGGAACATTCGCTGAGAAGGTATTCGAACTTAAAATAACTTCATCACATTGTATGCTGATATCTGCAGATGATCCAGGAAGAGTACGCATGAGAATTAGCCACAATGTACTACAACCGTTGCATGCATATTCCACCTTAAAGATATCACGAGGGGTTCGCAATACATACTGTGTAAGCCCTATAGTGTGCCACTAGCTGAAATTCCTTTTCTCTAGTCTCAGCGGTTGCCAGTATAAGCAGGAAAGTTGAATGACGTAATGGATATGTATAACTATTCCAGTGGAACTGAAACAATTTTACGAAGAAGTGACGGTTGAGTAACATTTTAGTGTACAGATTTCTTTGTAAATGAACTAAGGATTATGCATACTAGAAGAAATAACTTCCATGACAATTTGCTCTGCGCTGCACATAAAATATTGCCAGATCTATAGTAATTCAGTATTCACAATATTTCATATGAAGATTTTGTTGAATACTGTGGTTAAATACAATCCTATATATATTGTTGTTTACAACCTTGTCCTTATGCGTAAGGTTAAAAACTTGTTCTTTGTGAAGATGTTATTTTTTCCGTTATTTCTTTTTTAATTTACATGTGGCCTTAACAAGTGCTTGTCAGTCAAATGACGAAGTCAGTACAACTGTTTCATTACAATTTTGGCTTTAGAAATATAAACATTTATGCAATATAATGTTTTCCTTTTTCTTGGAAAAAAATTACTTTTGTCTGTTATAACCTTGTTTTGGGAGGCTATTCAGTTACAATAGCAGTCTGTATTCTGCCGCTCTTTATACTGAATGCAAGATAGTACTACCGGCAATAGTTGCAACATTTTTTGTATGCAAAGGTTCCACACTTCAGAGAGCAGGACGTGATACGTGTAATAAACGTAAGTAAGTACGTCACTGGATGTGCGATGTTCCGTGTCTGCAGCCACGAGCGTGTTCAGGCGAGACTGGAAGTACAACACGACGCTGTCTTTAGCTTTAGAAAGGATTTAGACAGGTCGGCCACACATTACGCAACATTATACGGCCTCGGGTCGCAAACCAGACAGTGTCTACATTCTTCGACCGAAATGCTACGAATTAGATTGCATGTATTACGTAAATTCCAAGCATAACAACTAAGAAAAATAAGTGGAAGATAACTGTCATTGTCAAATAGCAAAGCGGGACTGTGACACTCTGCATAACATTTTTTATCACTTAAGAAATTACGCCTCTGCAGACGACAGACACACACACACGCTCCCGGCTGGAGGAAAGCAACTGAGCGCCGCTTCACGAGCGACTGTTCCAGGAGTGGCGGGGCAGCGGCTCTGACCTCACGTGATCCCTGATGCCCCCCCCCCCTCCCCCTCTCCCAGCCGCCAGCAAAAGAACACTGCAAGCCGTGACCTTCGCGCTTCGGCCGGCTTTTTTTTCTCTCTCTTCGAAGAAGCGGTAAACTGAAGATCGAGCGAGTCAGTCCCCACTCTGCCTACCCAGCTACGTCACAAGGCTCTACTACAGGCTGTTTCACAACGTCGTACCGGTCCTGCCGCGGCGCGCACTTTAAATCTGTGGCAACGCCGTGTACAGATACGTTCCGGCTGCGTTCATTTTTAAACAAATGTGTTAAGACTATAAGGAATACAAAAGACGATAGCTTCTTCCGAAATGCAACATTGTAGTGTAAATAATATGAACATAATGTAAGTCAGAATTCTACTACAAACATAGAACCGAATGCCTGTTCGTGTCATTGTATGTTCCTCTAATGCTATTCGTATAACGAATCCCATATAGTGCAGTCAATCTGTAGAATTTAAGGTTTGTTCCTACTTTGTGTTTCTACTAAAAGTTAGAAGTTTCCTTAGAAGGGCTGCGTTGAAACTTACCAATTCTTCGCGTTCCTTCCTTATGTATCCTATGATGGCAAGGCTGACGTTTCCATAAATTGCAGCGCTTTGATTGGGACTGGTAAAATTAGCAAACAGTTCTTTTTGTGTCGCCTCCTTACACACGCTGTTATAGCGTTAGAGACGACTGAACGCTCGTTACTCCGCAGATACCTCCTCTTCGTTTTCTGCACATTTTCTTGCAATGCACGGCGATTATCCATCACTTCCGGACACCTAAGTATATCAGTGAGTATACAGAGTTAACTGACTGACACTGGAAACTACGATCCCCGGACAGAAACAACGTATATCACCGCACGCCGATCTACACCGCTGAACAGGTAACGGGTAACTGATTTTGGGTGCCCCTGTAGGCCAGTGACAGCGTTCTTCCGGGAAGGGCCACTTCCCCCACCAAAAGCGCTGCTCGCTGTTCGGTTTACAGACAGACTATAGCACTGTGAACGCCTCCTGTGACATCCCGAATAAGCCGTTCCGTCCTCCACTTGCCTCTAACTAGTAAGTCCGCTCAGTCTCTTTCACCAGCGACAGGGAAGACCCTAGGCCAACGTTTTGACACGAATCCCTGCTTTGCAGTGCAACGCTAACGATGCTTGGCACAGCAGACCTCCACTTTTGACGAATACGGAAATTACCTACACTATGCCGTATGTGCAAATCGGATACGATCGTCCAGTCTCAAGTATTGTCCCGTTTTTAGAGGCTCAAAAATTTGTCCCGACTTTTTTTTCAAACAAGCAATTTGTCCCGATTTTCAAGGATTATTTGCAGACATTTACAAAGTGATTAAAATATTTTCTGAATATCGATTTTATAAACAATCAATTGAAACTGACATTCCGTGCGTTGGTACCCCCTGATAATGTACAGCTTAAGCACTATACTTGTTGCGTACTCCTTGTTTTCTTTGCTTTTACTTGCCATTGTTGTCAGCACTCAGTATCAGTTTCGTGAAGTGCTAGCACATCGTGGCGATGCAGAAGCGAAAATCAAAGTTTTCGGAAGAGCTTCAGAGGAAATTTCCTTGCTTCATTGCTACAGACAATGATTGTTCAGCAAAATGTAACGTATGTAACTGTGCTGTTATCCGTGTCTCATGGTGGTGCTGCAGATCTCAAGCATCATATGGAATCAGAGAAAGACAGGAAGAATCTTCAGCCTGTCGGAGTCGCCGAGCGGTTCTAGGCGCTACAGTCTGGAACCGCGCGACCGCTGCGGTCGCAGGTTCGAATCCTGCCTCGGGCATGGATGTGTGTGAAGTCCTTAGGTTAGTTAGGCTTAAGTAGTTCTAAGTTCTAGGGAACTGATGACCTCAGAAATTAAGTCCCACAGTGCTCAGAGCCCTTTGAACCATTTTTGAAGAATCTTCAATCGGCAAGTTCCTCGCAAAAAATGACGAGATATTTTGTAACTTCAAATACACAGGAACAGAAAAACGTAGCTGCAGCAGAAGGAACCCTGTCATTCCATGTTGTTAAACACCGCCAAAGCTATCGTTCTAATGACTGCAGTGCTCAACTAAACAAGAAAAATTTTCCTGATTCTAAGATTGCAGAAAATGTTTCGTGTGGAAGAACAAAGTGTGAGGCAATTATCAACAATGTTATAGCTCCGCATTCCCAGAAACAGGTAATAGCTGCTGTAAACAGTGCAAAATACTTTTCAATATCTACTGAATCTAGCAACCAGGGGCATCAGAAAATTTTTCCTGTGATAGTTCAGTATTTTTCTGTAAGTGAGGGTTGACTGCAGACGAAATTGCTTGATCTTGAAGTGCAGAACGAAAAGTCCGAAACAATTTCCAATTATCTTTCTCATGTTATACAGTCATTCAGTATCATCTCAAAGTTTTTGCATTTGGTGCAGACAATACTAACTGTAATTTTGGGGGGTTAATGAAGAAAGAGGGTAATAATGTTTTCACACATCTCAAAGAAAAATTAAAAACTAACATTGTTGGCATAGGTTGTCCAGCACATGTTGTTCATAACACACTTCAAAGTGCTTGTGATGTTTTACCTGTTGACATTGACTGCATTGTCATGACGTTGTACAACTATTTTCATATTTTTCCTATTCATGTTGCAGAACTCACTAAATTCTGTGAGTTTGTTGGTGTCACTTGCAAAAATTTACTTTCCTTTTCCAAAACAAGGTGGCTTTCATTGTTGCCAGCCATAGAAAGGATCTTGAAAATGTATGAACCTTTGAAATCTTTTTGTCACAGTCTAACTCAAAGTACTCTATAAATCCTATAAATGAATTATTTACTTATTGTACATTCACAAATGAGTGTTTTCCAATAATCCATTCTGAGCATTGAGAAACAGAATAATTCCATATGCGACGTATTAGCAGTCTTAAATAAAGCTTTGACAAGCCTAAATTCAAGGAAACATGAACATTTTGTACCACTAAGGGTAAAAAAACTTCTGAATCTAAACGAAAAGGGCATTCTAGTAAATGACAGCCTCTTATTTGATGAAATAGTTCATATACGGTCATTTGTAAAACAACAATTGGAAACAGACAGTGAACAATGGAATCAGTTGATGGCACATGAAAAATTGTGTAGGTTTTTCAGATCTTGCCAGTGTAATAAACAGTTCAGAGAATCGCTTAATATAGCGCAGTACTTCTTTTCACTCCCTGCCCACAATGCAAATGTTGGAAGAGTTTTCAGCTATCAGCACAGTGGACAGATGAGAGGAATAGATTTACGGTGAGGAGCGTTAAGTGTATTTTACTGACCTGTTTAAACTTCAGTAAATACAGTTGCACTGACTTCTATTCATACCTATTAGGCAAACCTGAGTTGCTGAAAGAAATTTCATCTTCGAAGAAATATGATTGCAGTGTGGAATCCACAAAACCATAAATTCCTTGTGTTCACTAAGAACGCTTTGTAGCGATTGTTACTGTATGTCTTTCTACACTCTGTGTTATAAATGTTACATTTCTTAGTAAGTAAATTTCTGAAAACTACACACATACACATACACACACACACACACACACACACACACACACACACACACACACACACACACAAATATCAGTGAAGGCTATATTTGCAGAGGAAGAAGAAATGGTAGCATTAAAAGTGATATTTAACGAGAAATAAAAATTGTCCCACTTTTTGGCCAAGAAAATGTATGAAAGTCCCACTGTTGCCCGAAGGAAAATGGTCACCCTAGCGTCAAGCAAATCTTACGCTCAGAACGTATCCCTAAAGACTATTTTCGCTTATAGCACTACAAGTACCTTTAACTCGAAATGGTCGCCGCTTGAAGTTTCCATAGTTTTATTTTGATTTCAGTACTACAGAGAAGCTGATAGGTTGTAAGTACACAACATAATTAATTCGTATCAGCTGGCCATTCAGAACATTTTACCGATTCAGTTTCTGTTGGCTGAATTGTATCCATCCAGGAACTTACAGTACATTTTACCGTCTATTCCCTTGTGTTGCGCCGAGTACAACGGCCGGAATTGTTATTTTGTGGCAGCAGTTATCTGCAGTAAACGTCGTTTCTGCGCCAATCATTTTTAACAGTTCCCAGTAAGCGGCTGTTATCTGTGCTGTGATCCGTTGACGCAGAAGAAGCTGACCAGTCCCGTATTCAGTTTTATACTACCAGAGCACTGGTGTCACATTTAGTGGCTTTGTACTGAACATAAGTGCAAGGGGAAAAAATCCCTCGAAAACTCTTAGTTATAAGTACGAAATCTTACAATATAACAGCGCAAAATATCGCTATATGACAACGCCATGCCCGCAAACTGCGCTTACTATAAGGTCAAATACTTAGTTTAATTTCTGCTGCTTCAAACCAACTACAGTAAAAAGTCAACCGAACTACAGTAAGAAGCAAACCGAACTACGGTAAAAAACTAACTACAGTAAGAAACTAACTACAGTAAGGTCAGCACTGTGGATCACCACACAAAACTGTCAAGAGTTGACGCCCTAGTAGTTTTCTTCAGTCCTGTCGAAAATATTTCGTTGGAGAAAAGCCGCGTTAGTAAAGTTTCGCATGGACGCAGTAAAACTGCGCCATTCATCATGTGAAGACTGGGTATTACATTTCGTACTGTGAGAATGGACACTGCTACACCTGTTATTACACTTTTTTTCAAGACCTCCTGGGTGGTGTCTCCACATGTTGGGACAGTATCTGACCGCAGTGTCGGCTCCTCTATCCTGACTGTCCTGGACCGACGTAAGGGGTCGTGGGTTCTCTCCCAGCAGTTCCTCTCCTGTTCAGAAATCCGCGCCTCGCCGCGGTGTGTGAGAATGTGGAGATGTATCTGTCACAGCCACGGCCACACAGAACGCGCCTGGATTTCTCTTCGCGTTTTTAATTATTATTCACTATCATTGTTTTAGCTTTGCCGCCACTCGTTCACAGCAGACGATAAACTGCTGAGAAGATAATAAACACAAAGACTTCAACAAAAAGATGAAAATCGGCTCCCTCAATATCGTTTCAAATAAGAATTTCTCCTAATTAATTTTGGGTCTCAAAGAAAAATATTTCGAAAGATCCGTACACGAAAGAGATTACAAAGATTAAAGTAATTCTCTTGCAGCAGCATTAAAGAGTAACCGACCACAGATACAATTTGCATGTTTTACGTCTATCTACGAGCTAATGGTCATCTGCATATTTTTTATGTGAACAAGTAAAAACAGGAAATAATTTGTACAGGCGATAGGTATAAAGAAATATTTAATACTAATTTACATACTAGGAAAAGATACAGAAATAGCTGTTTGAAACTGATAAATTAGCAGACTAAAAGTATAACTCTGACTTGGTAGTTAACTTTAATGCTAGGAGTTGGAAAAATTTACTCGACTAAAGAAAATGGTTCAAATGGCTCTAAGCACTATGGGGCTTAACATCTGAGGCCATGAGTCCCCTAGACTTTAGAGCTACCTAAATCTAACTAACCTAGGGACATCACACACGTCCTTGGCCGAGGCAGCCGCGTGGTTCCCGACTGAAGCGCCTAGAACCGCTCGGCCACAGCGGCCGAGGGCGTGAAGGTCGAGGGCGTATTCTGATTAAAGTGTAAGTTGTGCAGTGTTTGCTATCACTAGATTTGCCTAAGGATTCAGCTTGCTGATATTATGTAAGGCCAAAAGTTCTTTTAATTATTAACCAGACAGGTTGACGATACAGTATTTACAAATTCTTCGAATAACAGATAATATCTGCATACACAACCTGCCTCCATGGATACTCCTGACAATGGTTACAATCAAAGTACTCCTGTACTTCTCCAATTAATCACTGGAGAGCTTAATATTTCATTCACATAATGTACTAGGACTTCTGTACTCGTAATGTACATAATTTTCGTTACCACTCACGAATGATTCTGCTTCTCGTTTATTTTTCATTGAAGGCTTACTGAATCTCTAGTTGAGTTCACTGTTGCCTTTCATTTAGTAGTATGGTGTCCGAACACAAAGCTGCGGTGTAGCAATTGGCATGGGAAAATTTACTCGATAATTTCACATCTCCAGAGAAAAACCGATCGTGAAGATTTAATATTTTGTACAGAAAGGAATATTCTTTTAAATGGCGGTTAACGCAAGTACTGATGAGCTTTTGAAAGTCATCTGACAACGGATTTTTGAAAATCGGAAACCGGTAATGGTTTTGTGTAAATAAACTGTGCATATCAGTCTCGTGGATGACTACTGTACTTAAGTTATAATGTTTATAATTCTACTACAGCCTAGTTTCTCATGATGTTTGTTTTCTAGACTGTAGCGAGAGATAGCGGGCTTCAGTGCACTATTATTTCCACAATAGTGTGCGTCGAATCTACATCAATATTATTCAGATGGCCATTAGTAATCGATGTGTGTTGCCACTGCATTGGAAAGCACGTTTCGTTGTAACATTAGCAGTAAAAAGTTCAACTGGATTATTCATGATATTCAGAAGCCATACTGGATGTTACGAATACCTACTAGTGTCGTAAGTATGCACAACAGTATTCTTCAGATCCATTTGTTACTTTTTAGGCCACTCGGGCAATGGGTTAAGGAAAATTTGAAAGCACACGAAAAACGGGAACTTAATAGTAAGACGCAGCAAAACAGCAAACGAAACAACTGTGGACGGAGCAGCCCGGTCTGTATCCGTCTGGGACGTGTGGAGACTCCCGCAGTGGCCCGTGCTCACGTGTCAGAGGCGTGCGAGGCTGGCTGCACCGATGCCTCTCCGTGCAAAGGCTGCGTGCGTCTCGCGCACGCGGGAAGTTACACAGGTGTAAACGTACCTCTGCACTAGGGACGAACGGTGCCCTATACTGAACATGCCGATTGCTACTATATTTCAATCCATGACATCAAAACGGACATAAAACACTCTTCGAAATCTAACATGCGTAAAATACGTGCCGCAGCAAGACTTGTTGTTACTAGAACATTCCATTTCTTTGGCTCCGCTAACTCACAACAATACTGTAACCTGTCAACCTAGCCTAGACCTCGGAATATGCAACAGATCACTTTTCCATTACAACCTACGTAACAAAAAATAATGTAGCAGCTATGTTTTCTCCTGTATCCGTGTGCACATACATGTCGTCACACAGCACATCATTACGCCACGCGGCAACGTCGAAGCCCGGTATGGGTACCTTCAACCTGCTCCAGTTTTGACAGACGCCTGTACTGGAAATACAGGTATTTGCAGAACCCAACGAATGTTGATACTGTACGAAAAATGAAACATACGACGGAAGTCTGAGACAACTGCAAATTTGTAACCGACTAACTAGTAAATGGTTTATGACAAAATGGACCACAAAGGCGACAGTGAAATTTTCACTAATCGCTTTTTCCTTCAACGCACACATGGCAGTACTGGTTGGCCGTAAGTAAAATGCGGCCACACACCGAGGTCCAGTGTGGTCTGTAGTTTTCGCGTGGCAACGAAACTTGGCAGATATGCTAATGCGTTAATGCGAAACCCGTTCGCACCGAAAAAAAATTAGTTCCAATTTTGGGTACCAGGTGCGAATCTGTCGCTGTGCAACATCTCGCCGAAGTCTCTGGTGCTCATACTGAACAAATTGAGCAAGTGGCAGTTAATAACAAGCTCAACATTCTGCCTTTCTCACTTGTTTGACCCTTCCTGCCCACGTTCCGTTCCCAATCCATTACATATGGAAAAATTTCTGTACGTCTTTCTTCCGTTCATAGCACTACTTGGTCGCAACATTGGAAACAATTTCTTTCCAGTGTAAATCGGTTTCACATAGGCGCACTAGTACACCGTGTTTCGCTGCCATACATAAGGTGCAGTCCACACTGGACCTCTGCGAGTATCTGAACGTCACACTGTGATCACCCCGTGGCACAGTAGCGTTACTTCCCACGCAGGGTGCTGTCAGCCACCTGTCATGGCGATACCCCGCCACCGCCTCCACCTGAGTCACCTTTACTGCCAGCCCAAGTACTATGGGAGACACCACACAAAACACCGAAAGAATTAAAAGCACCCAGAAACAATGTACACATTCCTAAGCCACACTAGTGGTCTTACTCCCTTATTATGAGCAATCGATGTGTGTCAAACCGCGGATTCCACACATTCGCGGTTAAACTTTTTTATGAAACTTTTGCCTGGAGTTACTGTTCATGCGTCAACGTCACATTTCCCGACAATTCTGCACAACTGATCAGGCTACACACGAGACCTTTTTGGAGAGGGCTTTAATACGGAGCATCAATTGCATTGCATATTTCGCGATAGGTGAGTATGAATACTTCAACCACTGCACACGGTTCAATGTCACAGAAGTGGAAAACATTTAGAGCTCCGATTTCTGGTTATTTATTATTAGTAAAATTCGTGCAACTTATCAAATCATCCTGTCCCTCTCGTGTCAAGACAGTCAGTTTTCCGTGACGTCACGCGTCCTGTGTTGCGACTGGATGAGGGGAGAGAACTTGGGCAGTCGCTGTGTTGATCTACCCATCTGCGAAGTTGAAATTGAAAATTTTATAGTTTTGAACTCAAATTTGCGTTTTATGACGATGTGCAGTGTAACTGATACACATTTTCAGTACCTTGTCATGCTAAAGTGTCGGTAAATGTGACGTCAGTGACTTACCATCAATTACGGATAAGGCTTCTGTAACAGTATGTGGCTAAACGAAGTATTTACTATAGGTTTCAGTCAAATATAATCAGCAAATGCCTCCACAAATGTAATTCTAGCTTGATTCAGTCCTCTCTCGGAAACTAATAACAAATCTACCTCGATTCTCCCAATTATTGCATTGGAAATGGCACAAATTGAATCTAAATTCTGCCGTCGTTATATACTGCACATAAAAATTCACGCTGCACTTTAATTGTGTCATTTGAACGTCAGATAAAGAAGTTGATAAATGACGGTGTTATAAACACTAGCGTGTGATCGCTTCCCTTTCATCGGCAAATCTCAAAACACGAGACGTGACGTCACAGAACATGAAATAAAACCTTTCGTATTCGCTTTATTATCGAACGACAATCATTTCAATAACTTCCAAAGAATTCGCCAACTACTAAGCAAATCTTCGCCTCAGTCTAACCAGGATATTGGGGAAAGCGCACGTGCATCACAACGGTAATTCCATAAAATTGTAAAATACTGAAATGAATGCGAGACCTGCGTTTCATCGCCAGAAGTATGTCGGCATGACGCCACGAGTTCTGATTCGCGAGTTGACTGCAGGTTTCGGAACGCCCACGCACAAAACAGCTTCCGACGACTGGTTACTTCGCAGATGAGTTAACGTGTGTAATATCTGACGTTGAGCATGTAAGCGAGAAGTTAAGGAACGGCTTGGAATTATTCTTAACGTGTGTTCTAAGTCGCCAAGTGCTCTCATTCTGAAACACAGACTTCAATAGTCTCACCAGTTTGCACTCATTTTTAAACAAAAGAAAGTTTTTCTCGCGGCTAAATGTTTGAGACGTAATATCTCCTGGCGCATGTGTGTCGTACGATCATATAATTTTGCAAATACTTTCTATGACGTGTGGGGATACCGTCTGCAAACTATGTTGCGAATACAGTTTGTATTAATACATTATAACGTTATGTCTGATGCCTAAGCTGACTGCATGAAAATGTGCTAATTCACGTGTGTGTGTGTGTGTGTGTGTGTGTGTGTGTGTGTGTGGCGGGGGAAGATCAGCGAAAATTTTCTCAAGTATTTGAAATGTTCTCTGGAGATTGTTGCGAGCCGCTGACTGCCCTTGTTGTGAAATACTGGCAGAATGACGTCAGCGTATTTCAGCGCAATGCGTTACGTTACCTCGTGACAAGCCGAGTTTCCAACTGTGATACTTTTCTTACTGTGTGAAGCCCTTCGAGTCAGATTAAACCTCTGAATGAGTACATTACGACAACATTTTAGAAGTTTAATGTCGGCCAAAGTAGGCCATGCAAGCCGCTAGTTGGGCAAACTGCAATCGCCCTCGGCTTGCGGGCTGGCGGTCCAGCATTACAGACAACCACGGCTGCTGGAATCAGTGCTGGAAGACGCCGCGTCGGACTAAAACTCACTCAGTCCCAAGTGCTGACTTTGATGGTTTTCCCATACTTGCGTCATTTCGTTGCAGTGACGTAATTAGGAACGCGTGTCTTTCGGGGTACGAGAATTCTCTTGGAATCGACACTGGCACATCGAAACACTACCCGACTGAACGTGGCGCTATCGTCCGTTCGTTCCACGTTAATCTCGCTCAAGTTATCAGTGGTTAAACGACTGTAACAAGGCGATAAATAACGATTAATAAATTATTAAAAACTCGACACGCTAATTTATCGCACTATTCACCATCCCTTTGATCGTATCGATCCTAATTATTTGAAGTAAGACAATGTATTAGACAAGAGTAGTTCGTTGACGTTGCTCTGTCGCGAGATACGCGGCAAACCACAGTACAGCGTGCTGAACAGGATCCGCAGCTCACAAGTAATCCAGCAGAGGCCAGCTGCCCGCCTTACCTCTCTCTGGTATCCTCGCCGAGGTGCGGGACTGCTTCGCACGCTGTTACCCGACTGGCTGCTCCGTCAGAACTGCGCCGGTGTCCTGCTACAGGGGAAGTAAATGAGCGCCGCCTCGCCAGCCACTGTTCCACGAGTGGTGGGGCAGCGGGCTCTGACATCACGTGACCCCTCCCCTCCCCCCATCCCTACCGCACGCAACGAACGCTGCAAGCCCTGACCTCGCTTCGTGTAGTTATTTATTTTTTTTCCAAGAAGCAAACACGCAACGCTTCCTGGGACAGAACGCTGAAATCCGAATACATAATTCCGTCCTCCGCTTGCCTCTACGTCTGCTCAGCATTCTTCAGTAACAACACGATGGATCGAAAGCGCCTGAGGCCCTGCTTTGCACTTTAACGCAAACGATGCTTTGCACAGTCCACCTCTCTTTTTGGTCAATACAGAAATTATCTATACAGAGCCACGTGTGTAAACCGCATACGATAGCAAGCCTCCAACGAATCATAGGTTCAGAACGTATCCTTAAACACTTTAGCTGCACTTCCAGCATTACAAGTCCTTTTAACTCGAAATGGCCGCCGCTTCTATTTTCCATAGTTGTTTTGATTTCAGTCTTACAGAGAATATGATAGGTCACAAGTAAACACAGTAATTAATTAGTAGAGGTTAAATTTTTCTGTCTGCTCCCTTGTGCTGTGCCAACTAAAATGGCCGGAACGTTTATTTTGTGGCAGCAGTATCTGCAGTAAGCGTCATTTTGGCACTGGTTACTTATAAAACTTTGTTACAAGAGGGCGTTATCTGTGCTGTGATTGGCTGAGGCAGAATACACTGAGCAGTCGCCGTATAGAAGGGACAACCGATACAGGTACTCAAGGTACCCTCCGCCACACATCGTCACATGGCTTTCGGAGTATGGATGTAGATGTAGATTCGGTTTTATACTAGCGGTGCTTTGGTGCCACATTTGCTGACTTTGTATTGAAACTTAGGTCCAAGGAAAAAAAATCCACCAAACACTCCAGTTACCTGCGCGATTACTTACAACGCAACAATATCGGTATACCATAACGTAATCCCTGCAAGCTGCAGTTATCTTAGGGTCGAATATCAAGTTTAATCTCTGCCACTTCAAACTAACTACAGTAAGATTAACGCTGTTGATCACCACACGAAACTGTTGACGTCGAATCCTTTTGTTCAGTCCTGTCTGAAAAGTTTCGTTCGAGAATAACTTTATTGATAAAGTTTTGCAACAACTTATAAAAAAACTGCGCCATTCGTCTTGTAAAGACTGGCTATTTCATCTCGTACTGTGAGAACAGACACTGCCACACCTGTTTCAAGACCTCCTGGGTGGTGTCTGCAAATGTTGGGGCAGTGTTTGACCGACGAGTCGGCTGCTGATTCCTGACTACTGGACCCACGGAAGGGGTCGTGGGTTCTCTCCCAGCAGTTTCTCTCCTACTCAGAAATCCGGGCCTCGTCGTGGTGTGTGAGGATGTAGCGGTACCTGTTAGGCCGTGGCCAAACAGGACGCGCCTAGGAGGTTTCTTTGCATTTTTCATTATTATTCACTATCGTTGTTGGTTTGAGTAATTAGCTTTGTTGGTACTCAGCCTACGATAAACTGCTATAAAGATAATAAACCTCAAATGAAGATTTGATCAATAAAAAATTAAAAATCACCTCTCTCATTCTCATTTCAAGTAAACAGACTTTTCATAATTAATCTCGAGTCCCATAGAAAAAAAAATTAAAATTTGTTTGAAGACACCTACGAAAATAGAGATTACAAAGATGATACTAATTCTCTTTTAGCTGCATTAGAGAGTAACTGTTCACGGATACAATTGGCATGTTTTACGTTTATCTAGTCGCTAATGATCATTTGCATATTTTAATGATGTAACAAAGTAGAAAGAGGAAATAATTAATTTGCGCAGGCGATATGTATAAAAATATTTAGTACTAATTTTCATAATAGGAAAATACAAAGAAAAATTGCCATTTGAAATTGATAAATAAGGAGACTAAAATTACGTCTGTGACTTGGCAGTTTACTTGTTTGTTTGGAGTTAGCAAAATTTACACGACAAAAGAAAGAAGGCATGAAGGTCGAGGGCATATTTTGATAAACTGTAAGTAGAACAGTACTTGCTGTAACTAGATTTGCCTACGTATTCAGCATTTTATTTATTAGTTACAGCTGCCGAAGTATGACACAGTCTAATTTTTCACTGGAGCTTCATAGCTTTCCTGTACCATAGTAAAGAGCTTTCCTCCAGAGGACTAACGACATACGGCGACCAAACAGTGACAGGGTAACCGCTCTGCAGACCTCTTTCCCTCTGTCAGCAGAGCAACGCCCACACACGCCTGCCCTGCTGCACTCTGTGTGTCGGCAGACACGAGACGCGGGTGCAGCCCGTGTGTTTGCCCCTTCGGCTGTCACGTAGTGTTCAGAATGTCGACATGAGGCACCGATAAAGGGCATAAAGCGGTTCCGGACAGACGCCAGTGAACGTCGAATTTCGTCTGGACTTCAGCACTGCGGGCCGTGTCATTTCACGTCGGCGGCGGCGTTTCCTCTCAGACTTGTCGTTCTAATTTGTCCGTTGACCTCTCTTGAAAATGCCAGTGATGAGAATTTTTCAGTCGCTTGGTATCACTCATTGCTCCAGCGGCCTGCGGTGAAATGCAACTGGGAACAATCCCTGTAGAACATTGCAGGTACATCATCCGGTCCCGACGCCTTCTAACCGTTGTGGATTTTTAGATAAACCTATATTCCGCAACCACTTTACATCTGCCATTTCGGCGTTAGTGCGAAGACTGAAACGGGGAGCCGTATTATGATTTTCCACTGTAAGACAACTTCTGAAAATACCGTAAAATATTAATTTGTTTTCAGATAGCCACATTTTGCGAAGTATCGCGTGTACAAATACGATCGATGCTTGAACACAGTGGTGAACTCACCAAGATGGCATTTTTCACTCCACGAACGTTCAATGAGTGCCCCTCTGGTGACACGAAACACGCCCAAGCGGTGGTCAAGATCGTTCCGTAACTTATGCAGCGACATCCTGCCAGTGGTCAGCACAGGAACATTGACGGGTTCTCTGAGCTGTTCCAGTGTTCTTGGCAGTTGGGACATGTGAACACGGTCCACTGATGAACCCCCTAAGGACAAAAGTCAGAAGGCGACCTGGAGGTCCAAAGGAACAGAGCGACGTCATATTCCATCCCTACAGCCAATCCAGCGATGCAAAAGTTCGTCATTTGGGTAGCGACAGACATCGATGAACCCATAAGGGAGGGGTGTCGTGTTGAAAGATGAAATTCCTGGAATCCGGAATCAGTTGCGCAAACAACTGCAACTGCTACATATCGACGTGAGAGGTACCTGCCATACTTCCCTCACAGAATAAAAAACGGCCCATTCAGCTTTGTCTGTGACATTGCACAGAAAACATTAACCCTCGGCGGATGTCGTTTATGAGGCCATTTCATGCGGCTTTTCAGTACGCCACACTCTCACATTGCGGAGATAAACTTTTTCAGATAAGTCTTAGTTGCTTCGTCGCTGAATATCAGCATGGAGGCGAAATGTCCATCCTCAACTAGTCCCTCCATTGGGGCGCGAATCTGCAGGCGCCAACCGTAACCTTCCGCTTTTAACTGTAGTATGGTTCGAAGCGTAACTGCCGACGCGTGGTCTTCCACACACTTTGCTGCCATGTTTACAGGTCTTTGGACTCTCGCTCACCCCCCTCCACGGTTGCAGCTACCACATTTGGTCAAATACCTCGCATGTTCCAACACACGAAAAGTCTTCCCTTGCCTTGTCGGCATTTTGGCAAGGCGGTAAATTCGCAATGCCATCCAATCATACTGGTACATGTAATATTTCCGAAAACTTAGAATTCTGGAAGTGAATGATTCATTTATGGTTGCTCTATATTTCGCCTTCTGTCTGTCGTCTTCCGCTTCTGTGGCAGTGACCCGGTCTGCCATCTTCTGTTTCTGTGGCAGTATGGTCACTGAGCGACTGAACTCGTCATTGCTGGATTTATGTAAGGCAAAGAAATTATTTTAATTTTTACTCAAGTTGGTTGACAAAATAGTATTTTCGAATTCTATGAATAATGTAGATAACATCAGAATACACAATATGCCTTGACAATGCGTGACAATGTACTCAAGGTACTTCTGCGCCTCTATAGTTAATGACAACAACGCCTGATGTTTCATTCACAGAATGTACTAGCCCTTTGGTACTTCCTGACCAGACAGTGCCTCAACTCAGTGTACTAAATTTAATGGCAGTACATACACTGTATACGTTCCGTGCAATGCAATTCAGTTCTCAACAACAACAAATTTTGTCAAGTTGCTACAGCTAAAGGAAAAACACAATTTATTATAAACAGTATGTTGATAAGATTTCACTACTAATAGAGGGTGGCACCCATGAGATTCACACATTGTCCCAATTAATAGGAAACATGCACCAAAAAAGGAAACTTCGTTGACTTCCTGATAAGAAAGTGGACAACAAACACAAATTTTTGAGTTTCAGGAAACCTACATAACAGATAGTATCATTAACACCGGTTTACGCCACCCTTAACGATATAAAAATGCCTTCTTTACATGAGTGATTCACTGGCTCCATCGCCTATCTTTACCAAGAGTGAAATATGTAAAGGACAAAGAATTTTAACCGAAATTCTAATAGCTAATGGCTTTTCTGTAAATAATGTCATATGCTCTTACAATGGGCTGAAAAAACAAAAAAGTAAACATCAGGCAAACGCTTACTCACTCAGAAAATAGAGCTAATAAAGAAATAATGAATCCCATTCCAGTGAAAATATGTCCAAGAAAATGGAGAAATGTTTGGAAATCTAATGCTGGATGTGGCTTTCAAATTAGCAACATCCCAAAAACTTAAAGTGAAACGTAAAGCGATAAGTGTGTACGACAAATTTGATGACTCTGGAGAAGACAGGACTGATTGTAGTACCTGTGATATATGTATATATATATATATATATATATATATATATATATATATATATATATTTGCAGTGAACACATCGTGTTATACCTTCACAGATCTGATGATGGCACCTTCAGAGTGCTGGAACCGGTCATCTAATAAACGATTGAAGCGATCGTGGCTTTTCAATTACGATAAATATTATGTCGGCGAAACCGGACACACTTTTAATTTGAGGTTTAAGGAGCATTCACAGTCATGTAACAAAACGGCTTTGGAATTGAACTGACCAGAAACTGATCATACAGTAGGGACTATTGAGACTTGATAGAAGAACTTGAAATTTATGAAGCGAGAAAACGAGAGCCAGCAATGGTACTCAATGGGCACAGTGATTTTGTACCCAATGCCTACTTTGCTTTGTTTGACAATGTCCTACTTTAGTCGTTGTACTTCTCTTATATACATATTGCCTTTACGTTTACCTAGTATGCAGTGCATTACATATTTACTTCATTATTTACGTTAAGCGTATCACCCTCATGTTTAAATATACCTTTTCTGTTCATATATTTTGTGGTATCGATAGCTAGGATGCCGCGGCGTAGCTTCCAGTTAAATTGGCACTACGACAGACAACGACGACAGCGCTCTCTAGCAGGCTCACTTCAGCTCTACGAGCACCACTGTAGACTCAGCCCATTTGATAAAGAGCAGACGGCCGGGACACTTCACTTCAGCTTCGCACCTCAGGGCAAAGTTATGTATTACTCTTGTTGCTAAAGTAAAGGTGATTTTAATTCAGACTGTAGTTGCGAGAGATTTTCACCTTTTCCTGCTCGTACACACGCGCCGCCTTCCAGGCGGGATACAAAATATTGTATTAACTAGATGATCCGACTAATTGACTGGTGAGGTGTTGTGTTCTTGGGACGGAGTGTTGAAGACTACGAGACACCCTCTGGTGGTTAAGTTCCTCTGGCCACTTCTCTCCTTAGCAGCATTCTGATGGCGACACCAACAAAGGGCACTGATTACTTACTGCAGTCTGTCGTTTCATAAATTTGGCTTGTTTCTCTATTTATTTTATCCTTTGATGGCACTCTGTTATTTTCATGTTCTTAGGTATGTCATTATATTATTATATAAAATCACCACAAGAGCTTACCAGAGTTATATATTGTCTCTTAACCATTTCGTTCTTAACAATCTGCATTTAACTGTAGTCACACTTTAATCTGTTGTATTTTATAATTGTAATAACTTACACACTTGTATAGCCAACTATAGACTCCACCTATTGTATTATTCTTTTATTTCGTATTGTACTATTATGTATCTGACGAATATGAGTAGGCCTGCAATAGTGACATCTAATGAACTTGTGACAAACTTTTTGTGGCTACTGTACACAGTTTGTTGTGAAGAGTAGCGCTGTTAACAAGACTACACTGCCAAGAATATGGCCTTTTATATACTATATTTTAAATACGTCCAACGATGCTAAGCTGATTTTGTGTTTATCGTTTGACGATGCCACTGTGGCTTTATTGCTTTAAGATGTGCTTTAAAACATGTGTGCCTCGTCGTATTTTAAGTGCGTGCTTTCCACATGTGTGTCAGTAGTACTTTCCGCTATACTCTATTTTGTTGGTCAATAGTTGTAATTGTGTTTTTCACATTTTTTGCTGCAGCTCTGAAGATGGTCATGACGATCGAAACTGGTAGTCTAAGGACCTAACAGTTTTTAATCATAGAACGAGATAAAAGAAATTTAATCATTCGCTTTTTTCAAACGAGTTCAGGCATTTAGAAAAAGAAAGTCACATACCCCTAAGTTGCGATATTTTGGAGGAGATAAAGTGGAACATACTTTTGATCCAGCATTAGCATTGTTTCTCACACACAGAGATTAATAACAAATCTGCATGTTTTGCACGTCCACCAGCGGCTTCCGTTAGGTAAAAGGGACCATCTGCTTTGTGTCTAACAACATAACCAGCTGACTTGCGTTCCTTCTGGCTATGGCCATGCATAGATATATGGGGACTCCGCCTCTCAAATTTACAGATGTCCTGAAGTTTCATGGGAAGTCCAATACCATACGTTTATAACACCCTCTCATACCCACATGGTATTTTCCCACTCACTGTGTGCGTTTCTGATAGTTTCTTTCACGAACCTAAGTGACCACAGAAGGGAGTAATTGTTATTTTTGTCGTTAATAACGCCCTGTTTTTTTTAGCTGCACCCATCTGGACGACAGATATGCAAGGACCCCCACACATCGGAGCAAACACATGTACATGAACGTCCAAACACAGAACATTACAGTGAGCTTTACCTGCATCCGTTTGCTGGAACTCAGAGAATAAAATCAACGAACCACTTAGCAACTGAGATACCCCGTGATATCCAGCCAATATCACCTCATTTTTGTACAAAGACGTTCTTCAATACACACTATTTATGTGGGAGAGCGAACTCTCAGCATATTGTAGCACTGCACTTAATGGCAGAATACGGCAGATCATTTACGGTCTTGGAAAGATCCCGTTCCAGATCGGGTATACTCTTTCACGAAAAGGATGGGATCACGGTACCCCACCATACTGCAGGTGTAGGTAAGCAAGATTCAGTCTCCAAGTGTAACTCGAATCAGTTATTCTTTTGTGTTTTCAGTCCTAGTAATTTAAGCATCTGAGGGTTCTTTGAGGTTAACAGTAGTTCTTCGATTATAAAATGAATTGCTGTTGGCTGTGTGTGCTGGTTTTATACCATGTGCCCAACCTGCTTCAAATGAAGGAGCATCGCGTTTTCCTACACCGCGAAAATCGACGAGACGGTCTCTCCGGTCCACGGTCCTAAACTCAAGATGGTGTAACATGTGAACACTCACTGGGAGGTAAATCTCATTGCTTGGTGTCTCCACAATTTACATCATGGATTGACTGTAGGGAAAGATTGGTGCATTGTGTGAATCAGTTTGTTGTTGAGAAATGAATTCATAGTAATATTGCACTCTACTCGAATTGTGTCAACCAGTAGTATATTCACTGAATGAGGTGATTCTTAAAATTTATTCGGATCGTTCTGCAGAATGTTATCCTTTGAGAAACTTAGCAGCAATCCTATAGAATTTTCGTTTGTACGTTTGTTACATGCTTGGTCACTCTTATTTCATTTTTAAACATGTTGACGTTTGCATGTAAGTCTGCCCATTTTAAATATTCATTTAAATCATCAAGGTCGTATGTGCTGTGAGGTACTTCCACAACTTTGTCACTTCTCATATGTTGAATTCAGTTTCATGCTTTGATATAAGAAATAGTGTTGTTCGCTTGTAAGCCTATCAGCATGATACTCCAATCGTCTTTCTTTACTCCGATTGGTGTGAAGTAATTCACGCTTGGTACCGACAATACAACCATTTAGAGTCATGGTGCTTGATATCACTCCTAAAGCTCAACTGATGAACAGGTGTGCACGATTACTGTTTTTATACCCTCATTGTAGTTGTCAGGATGAACATGAGACATAATTACTACACTTTTTGTAGCATTGAAAATTGTGAAATATATGGTTGCCAGCAAAGTAGCAGCGCAATTCTTCTGGGGGTCGTAAATCGCCGAATGAGTCAAAGTAACAGACACTATTAGGGTTCTTCTTCTAACATACGCCACCCAATGAGATCCAGTTCCTCCCACAGCACACAGTTCCACATTCACTAGATTGCCACTGAGTCCTGGTTAGTGTATTCCATATCAACACTCCATGAAATCTTGGAATAGAAGAATTAATTGAGGAATTGAAATGTGTCTATATTTGTAAGTGGACTGCTTTGCGGTATTGGAATAATTTTTGCGTTTTTTCACGAACAATCGAAGACCTTTCCTGTACGGTTTTAAATGTAGTAGTTTCCCAATGACCACAGATTCCATCAGTTCCCTGTGGCTTTTGGTTCGTTAAGCTGCTGTCACCCATTCTCTGCATTTCTCTCTGCCCTGGTTGATGCCACACTGCCGGACCAAGGCTGGATAATAAACAGAAGGATTCCAACTGATATGCTTGGCTGTGGTAATGCACTAGACAGTTTAATCTGTTTTCATTTTGACGATCTCTGAGCTGTCATCGAGATAACTGAATGTGTTCTTAAACATCCTGATGTGCCCTTCTTCTCCTTAACATTCTTATTCTCCAGCAGATGATGCGCTACGTTCATAACCCAATTACGATTGGACTTCATACCCATTTTAAATTTTGAACAGATTGTTTTGTCTAATGATAGCGCAGCTATTTCTTTGCCTTCTTTGGCTAATATATGATCTGCAGTGTTACATCCTGCGAGATCCTTAATTGTTGTGTACGCTATGTCATGACATCTGCAGACGAGATCTAAGCGATTAATTCCCTTGTCACCATGCGCAAGTCATTTCTCAAGCTTGTTTCCAGGTCCACAGTAGTTGTTTGAGATTTGCATGCTTTGTTGTGTAGGAAACCAGCTGCATCCACCTAACTGCTTTTCGATGGATGAAATCCAATCCATTTGAAAACAGCCACTTTACTCTGTCGCCTTATGACACCTTTCCATGAGGAAAATGTAATATTTTTGTGTAAAAACTACTTGCAGTTTAATTGTCACACCGATGCTTTAAGATGTAAGTTCTAGGGTTTCTTCAATGCATCTCAGAAACTACCTTTTGATTATCCTTTCGATCGGCTGGTTATACATATCAGTGATTTGTGTAAGAATATCTTTTCATTTATAAGAACCACGATGGTTAAAACGCGTCCACTTCCGCACTTTTATCAAATTGTTCAAACATTCCACAATACGTGCTTTCATCTGAGAGAACGTCAAGTACCAGTGGTTTATACTGCATGTGACTCCTTTATCATGTTGAAATGAAGACTATAGAACACGCCACCACGACCTATTTCAAGATTATAAGTGAAGCGGTTGGTCGCTATCCGCAGCGGTTGTTCAAAGATCTGCGTAACTGCCTCCCCCACCTTTGTCTTCACAGGTGGAGCCCAGGGAAATGTCAAGTACATATCAATAACCATTAAAATGCATTTAAATCTTTATCCTCCTGCGAATATTAACCTGTAACTACAAGATCCGCTAACTATAAGTCACACACATCTCGAATTATAGCCTGTGAACGTTGTAGTCCCATGCACGCTGGTTTATCCACCACCTGAATAACTATTTCGGCTATTACTGAATGGTAGGTCTTTCTCCAAGCTGTGAAATTACTGAAACGGTTTCATTCGAATGTGCAGTATTCCCAGCTGCAGCCGATATGTGAGCAGCAATTACCACTGGGGTCGTTACAATAGAGATATTGGGGAGATATGTTGCCAATTTTCTTATTCTGAACATTGATAATGCCACTGTCAAGTAAGCTCGCTAATGCATGTTGCATAATAATTTTGTATTTCGAAATGTTGCTGCACTTTGCTCCTACTCCACTAGTTTTGTTATATATTTCCATCATACATAATATCTGACCACAATTTTCGATAACTTTGGTGAATAGCTATCTAATTTTGTAGATTTTAAGAATATTAGATATAGTAAGCCAGGTGCTCCTTCGAATTCTCTATCACTAATCTGTATTGCGTTCTTTATTAAATGTATACGTTGAATACCTGGTTATATGTTTTTTCCTACCTTACACCATAAGTTCTATCTATCTCTCTGCTGCCGTAATGTTAAGTGAAATTACGAATAGACTCTTCTTCTATCTCTTCTTTAGCTCTCTAAAGTCGTTCAAGAGATTCTATGACAGGTCTAAACGTGTCTCTGAGTGACTGGTCTCTTTTCAGAAGCCCTAACCTCAGCATCGCAGTTTCTCTCAGATAGCCCTACACTGTTCAACGACCTCATGTTTT
The DNA here is from genome assembly GCF_021461385.2 of Schistocerca piceifrons. NCBI lineage: Eukaryota > Metazoa > Arthropoda > Insecta > Orthoptera > Acrididae > Schistocerca > Schistocerca piceifrons. The sequence continues at coordinate 156,602,645 of NC_060148.1, forward strand.
GTCGACGTGTTGCTATTTACTTAACAGTATTAGGAGCAGTATAGAGCTCATATACACTCCCATTCTCCTTCTTTTCAATTACAGTAACCTGTGTAACAGTCTTCTTTTCTTCTACATCAGCCTTTACAATTAATCCATTGATTAACCTCAGAATGGTTTGAGAAGATGTATTTAATCCCTTGTTACTTTTGTTGAGCGCTTCAAACCTAGTAGTATGACATTTAATACTATTAACGACCGTCTGGTTTTTCGCGTCAGTGTATAGACGTATGTTCTGCCTTCCCCTCTCAGACTGATTGCTCATACCATAAAGAACAATGATCTAATCACGTGGTCATTTCACTATATATACACATGCCATTTCCTTTAAAAAATCTTTAAGTTTCTGAAGTATTGACTACCATTCAACTACCTCAATCTGCTGATAACTAGAAAGCTATACTGTGAATGATTCAAGAAATCTGTGTATAAACTTGTAAATTCATTGAATGTCATTTCAGTTCCTACATATGCCTGATAAATATGCTTTAAATAGATGTTATCCTGTTTGAAAGCAATAATAAGGTTTACATTGTCTGTTAGCAGTTGCTTTTGGATCTTAGAACGCGTCTGGCGTAGGCAGAAGGCATCAAGACCTCTATGGCCAAAAAAACAAATGTATTTCCCTGTCTGATCTCGAATTTCCACTAGAACATCGTCAAATATGAGCACTGTATCAGGTTTTCCTCCTTCAGTTGATAGAGCATCGTCACTTTGGATTAAAGTCTTATAAGTAATACTGTAAACACCTGGAAGTATTTCCTGAATTAGCTTATATTTTGGCTGGAACAGTGTTTTCGAAAAGTATGTAAGTTCTCGAAGCGCACAGCATATGGAGACACTAGGGTGGACATGAGATTGTTTGTCTGTCCATAGTCAAAATGCCCATCGGTAACAGGTCTGATACTGCCTGGCAGTAGTACCCCATTCTTGTTATTCTGCTTTTGCAAAATAGTATTAAACCAATCAGTTACAATGAAGTCCTTCTGAAGGGGATGTTTCTTCCACCCACTCTTACTGGATACTATATGATTGCCCTAGCATACAGGGGTTTCTATAGCAAAAAGAATGACATGGTTGTCATACACATGCTTCATTTATTTCTACAGATAGCTTGGCATATTCAGTTAAGAATGCATTTCTGTACGTCAATAATGCGGCGTTTCAAACATTACTGCTCGGTTGAACTCACAATCAGCGAACATTCCAACTCTGACACGTTTACTTGCTCATGGAACTTGGTGAAAAACGTATTGAAAATAGATATGTATGCCTGTTGAGACGTTTCCATCAGGCAATACTGCACAAGATCACCTGTAAATAAGAAAATAAAATTAGTTAAACCATGCACCCATAGCACACTATGCCCATACATATAGGGGAGGACACTGAAGATCTTTACATGATGTTAATTGTTTAGGTGCAGCCTCTCGTTCCATGACATTATGTTGAATCTACGGCATAGAATTGCTGCTACAGCTCTATGCGGAACCTACTATGACTCAAGAAGCCATTCTACACTGACGAACAACTTTTTCTTTGGTGGATGATAATCTAACAAGAATGTACGAAAATCGTGTTCAAGCTTGTTTATTTGCTGCCTCATTTCTACCAGTTAAGAATCAGCGTAATCTGTCTACCACATCTGAATATGCATTACTTACTATTATTTGATGAATCATCGTGCTCTGATACCGCATAATTTATCTGTTATATGGAGTAACTTCAAAATCTAAAATCCTGCCAAGTGAGTATAAGTGGTTTACTATAAATAGTCCTTTTTCTTTGTGAACGAATAACAGTGAGTTGGAAAACATGATAAGTGGTTTCTCATGTTCGACAAAAGCAGATCATATATACACTGAGGCTCCGAAGTCACTGGTATAGGCAAGCGTATTCAAATACAGACATGTGTAAACAGGCCGAATACAGCGCTACAGTTGGCAACGCCTTTGTGAGACAAGAAATATCTGGTGCACATGTTAGCTCGGTTACTGCTGCAACAATGGCAGGTATTCAAGATTTAAATGAGTCTGAATGTGGTGTTATAATTAGCGCACGAGGGATGAGAGACAGCATCTCTGAGATAGCGATGAAGTGGGGATTTACCCATACGTCCATATCAATAGTGTACTGTGAACATCAGAAATTCGGTATAACATCAAATCTATAACATCGCTGCGGCCGCAAAAAGATCCTTGCATGAGCAACGACAACTGTAGAGAAACATTCAATATGACAGACGTACAACCCTTCCGCAAATTGCTGCAGATTTCAAAGCTGGGCCATCAGCAAGTGTCAGCATGCCAACCATTCAACGAAACACCATCGATATGGGCTTTTGGAGCTGAACGCCCGCAGGTGTACACTGACATTTCACTGTTGATGACTGGAAACATGTTGCCTGGTCAGAGTCTCGTTTCAATTTGTATCAAGTGGATGGATGTGTAAGGGTATGGAGACAATCTCATGAATCCCAGGACCCTGCAAGTAAGCAGGGAACTGTTCAAACTATTGGAGGCTCTTTAACGGTGTGGAGCGTGTGCAGTTGGAGTGATACGAAACCCCTGATACCTCTAGATACGACTCTGGCAGGTGACACGTATGTAAGCATCATATCTGATCACCTCCACCTGTTCATGTCCATTTCGCATTTCGACCGACTTGGATACTTCCAGCAGGACAATGCGACGCACAACACGTCCAGAATTGCTCCAGAGTGGCTCCAGGAACACCTTTCTGAGGTTAAACACTTCCGTTCACCTTTACACTCCCAAGACATGAGCATTATTGAGCCTATCCGGGATGTCTTGCAATGTGCTGTTCAGAAGAGTTCTCCATCCCCTCGTATTCTTACGGATTTGTGACAGCCCTGCAGGTTTCATGGTGTCAGTTCCCTCCAGCACTACTTCAGACATTAGTGGAGTCCATGCCACGTCATGTTGTGGCACTTCTGCATGCTCTTGGTAGCCATACATGATATTAAGCAGATGTACCAGTTTCTTTGGCACTTCAGTGTATATAGATAAAAGGTGTCTTTCCTTACGGTAGTCAGACGCACTTTCCATGCTGTTTCAGGAGATATCTGAAATTTCGCTTTTGCATTGTGTAGCTGGAGTCAGCTCATTACTTCCTTCATGTGACATCCTGTATCGGCGGAAAACACCAATTTGTTAGTCATTACAAAAAAATGATACTTAAAGTGGAAATTTATTTGCCCATTGGATAGAAAGGTCATAGATTAGTCTAGTGTGATATTCGTTTTATTAGTATGTATTAACAGGGACAGTAAAACTTGAAGAATAACCAGTACTCGAGTAGTGACAGCACTGATCTGGCTGCAGTGACAGCTGCCGTGATGTGTGCAGGGTTACTGAGGTTCTACTGGAATGCTTTTCCCACTAAGGTGACAAAAGTCATGAAATACCTCCTAATATAATGTCAGACCCACTTTTGCCCATCACAGTGCAGCAACTCGACGTGGAATGAACTAAACAGATCGTTGGAAGTCCATTGCAGAAATATTGAATCATTCGACTGCCTTCTGTGATTGAAAAAATGTTGCAGGTGCACGATTTTGTGCCCAAACTGACTTCTCGACTGCGTCCCATAAATGTTCGATGCCACTCACGTTGGGTGATCTGCGTGTCCAAATCATTAGCTCGAATTGTCCGGAATGTTATTCAAACCAATCGCAAACAGTTGTGGCCTAGAGACGAGTTGCATTGTCATTAACAAAAATTCCATCGTTGTTTGGGAACATGAAGTCCACAATCAGCCGAAAATGGTCACCAAGCAAATGAGCTTAACCATTTACAGTCAATGACCTTCAGTGACCTGAAGACTCAACCCATTTCAGATAACACAGCCCAACTTGCACAGTGCTTCGTTGACAAGCTGGGTCTATGGCTTCCTCGGGTCTGTGCACACTCGAACCCTACCACTACCTCTTAAAAACTGAAATAGGGTCTCATCTGACCAAGTCACAGTTTCCCAGTCATCTAGAGCCCAACCCATATGATCACGAGCCCATGAGAGGTACTGCAGGTCATGTCATGCTGTTAGCTATGGCATACATGTCAGTCGTCATCTACCGTAGCCTGTTAAAGCCAGACTTCTCCACACAGTCCTGGTGGATACGTTAGAAGTATGTCCCACATTCATTTATACGGTTATTTCATTCAGTGCTGCTTGTCTGTTAGCAGTGAAAACTGTATGCAAACTATGCTTTCTCGATAGTTAAGTGGAAACCGTTGGGCGCTGTGTTGTCTGTGGTGAGAGGCAACGCCAGGAATTTGGTGTTCTCAGTACAATCTTGACAGTGTGGATCTGTGAATATTGAATTCCCTAACAGTTTCTGACATGGAATCTCCCAAGCATCTAGTTGCCCAAATACCATTCTGCTTAAAAAGTCTGCTAATTTCCATTGTGCTACCATAATCACGTTGAAAACCTTTTCACACGAATCATCTGAGTAAAGATGACAGCTACACCCAAGCACTGCCATTTTATACCTTGTGAACGCGGATACTACCGCCATCTGTATATGTGCACGCTATCCCATGACTTTTGTCATCTCAGAGTGTTCTTAGAGTCGTACTGATCCTGTTAATATTTATCGATAAAACGAATATCGCAATAGGCTAATGTGGGACCACGGAAAAACCTTCTTTTGTTCTGTCTGTGCAAAATAGCCTGTTTATCTGTGAGTAGAACACACCAGATGTGGTCCCATTGGTGGTCGCACTGAGCTCGTAAGCAGTCTGGGACTGTCTGGATTTGCTGTAACAGTGAGCAGGGTGTGGGTAAGTGGCAGGTGCCGACCAGCGGTGGCTGGGAGTAGCAGACATAGTGTACCAGTATTGGGCAGTCAAATTTGCAGTCAATCCTGCAAGGGCAGGGGCGGTTTAGCTGCTGCTGGTGGTAGTAGCAGCAGCAGCAGCAACACCGCGAGAGTAGCATGAGTATTGGGATCGAGTCAGTGAGAGAAGAGCAGAGACCTGGTATGGCCTTGCGAGCACAGCTAGGGTTTGCAGCGTTGGCAGCCAGTGACATGGCGGAAGCTGGTCAGCTGCCATGCACGATGACATGGAATGTGTAGGGTCCTTCCTCCTCGGTGTAGTTTTAAGGATGTAAGCATCCCTAGTATGGCACAAGTGGAAAGATTCACACTTGTCAGAAATTAGACTTAAGACACATAGTATGTGTGTGGCATAGGGGTGAACAACCTCTGCATTCTATGAGTGACCAAACTTGTAAATAGCCCTGCAGGTCTGAATGAATAATAACCTGTGGCAAACATATTACATGATTATTCACGTCACTGAAAAGGCTTCTGCCTCTATAGCGAAAAACATACTTACACATCCACAGGCTGACAGGCATCCTTTGTGTAACAGGCAGGCATGGACCTGCAGGGGAATTTGTCCCAGCTGCGAATAACAGACAGACCTGGACCTGTATGAGGGCAAACATCCTTTGTCTTAGATGAGACAATGCCCTTTGTCCTAGAACTGGAACAGGGGGAGGGAATGGATGAGTTTAAGAATGAATTGTCTTTTTCCTAGGCCCACGGGCGTAGACTGGCAGGAGTAAAACATCTTTTGTCTAACAGACATCCTTGACCTGCAGCATCCCTTGTCTCAGGTAGGTGACATCAGGGCCAACAATGCAGGTTTTGGCAGTATCCCACCTTGAATTTCAGCATGATCATGCACCACTTTGGATTTCCCATCAGCTTATACTTAGGACAACAACCCTGCTTCAATAGTGACATCATTGCTGTGGGGAGAATTCCACTAGTACAACTGGACTGTTTTTTTTAATTTTCCACCAAATTTTAACTTCCTTGAGTTTCCCACCAGTCGTTTAGTTTCTGTCGTTTTAATAGCATTATTGGCCTATATCAGAGGGTTGGGGGCAAGGGAGATGAGAAATTTCGCAATAGTGCACGACATCACATGGGAGGTAGGGGAGATGAAGATCTGGCTGCAATTCACTCTGCACCTGAATACTTGCTGTCTGAGAATTTTGGAACATCTTCCATGCTTGCATAGTATGACAGTTCTGGAGACGGAAAATCTGCTCTGTAGAAATCACTATGGCTTCCAAAAACGACTGTGTGAATTCCAGCTGGCTCTATTCATTCATGAGATTCAGAAAGCTGTAGATTCCATACAGTACCATAGTTTAATCTAATAAACAAAATACGAGTGTGCGGAATATCAGGTCAGCTGTGTGATATAAAGAGAATTTAGCAAAAAGAACAACAGAAATTTCCCAGGGAGAGTAATAACTAGTCTTAAAAGTAACTTCAGACGTGCCCCAAAGGAGTTTTTAGGGCCACTAGTTTTCACAATATATATAAATGACGTAGTAGAAATTGTCGGAAGTTCATGAGAGTTCTAGTGAATGATGCCGTTGCATACAGAGTAGTCGCAACGGTAGGAAGTTATAGCGATATGGAAGAAGGTCTCCAGAAAACTGCAGGGACTAGCAATTGACCATCAACGTAAACAAATGTGAACAGACAGACGGGAATACCCATTATTGAATGATTACATGACTGCCAGATAATCATTGGAAAGAGTTACTTCCATAAAATATCTAGGTTTATAGATATGGAGTGATTTTAAGTGCAACGGCCATATAAAATTAATCGTAGGTAAGGCATTTTTCAAACTGAGATTCATTGGAAGAATCTTCAGGGAATGTAATCTATCAACAAAGAAAGTATCTTACCAAACACTCATTCGACCAGTGCTTGAATCTGCTCGTCGGTTTGGTATCTGTTCCGAATAGGATTGACAGATGAAATACAGAAGATCCAAAGGATATCAGCAGATTACGTTAAACGTTAATTTAATGAGTGATAATGTGTCACAGAGGTGCTCACTCAACTCCAGTTCTGTACCACACAAAGGTGTACTGTTAAGTTACAGGAGTGTTTGTTCCCAAAGGCCTCATCCAATTTATTGTTTACTCCTATGTATATCTCGCAAACACATCATGAAGGTAAAATTTGAGACATTCGAGCCCACATGGAGGCTTGCCAGCAATCATTCTTCCCTCAATCCACACATGACTGCAATCGGAAATGGAGGAACCAACAGTGGTGCACAAAGTAACCTCCATCTCACACTGAAAGGTGGCTTGTGGATTATAGATGTAGATGTAAATATAGTTTTACACTTATCCTCTAACCATAAAGCATGACTGACATATCGATCTCAAAAAGATGTACTCATGGCTGGGAATATTATTGATAAAATAAATTTCCTCTCTGTTCTTTAGTATTGTTTGTAGACTCGATATCTGAATTCGATAGCGAATATTTGTCACTGGCTTTTCAAGGCTACAGCAAAACTCACACTGTTCATATGAAAATACCTCTGTCCCTGAAACCTCTAAAGTCATCTCCTTCTGTGTTAAACCACTGAGCAAAAGTGAAACTGATTACTGGATCCATATGCCACTAAAGGCTTACTACGCAGATCACATGTTTCTGGCAGGCTCTACACCTTCCTTTATTCATAACAACTTACAGCCAGAATATTCTCCAACCCATAGTACTTAATTCACAAGGTCTATTTCTGGTTGCACAACCACCTCATACAAAATCAAGACTTTCATCTTTTTGCATAGCCCACTATTGCAACCAGATAAGTTCTTTCGAACGCCACAACCTTCCATCCTAATCCATAATCAGTTCCATTATTTTAGGAGAAACACATCCAGTTACTCAAATGATGCTCTGAACAAGCCAAATTTTTATCTAAGGATAGTCAGACAATTATTCTTCAACTTCCAGCACTCTACCATAGTTAAATGTTGGTATATAGGAAACTAACCTTCAAAATTTTCATCCTTTATTCTACTGCTGATCACTTTCTATTTCTTCCAGCAGCCCCTCTTTGTATAACTACCTCACACCTATAAATTCTATCCAGGATTCTCTTTTATTCGATGAATTATTGCAAGATTCTCTTCTTATGTTGTGTAACTAAAGTTCTATTAATGTCACTCTGTGTTGATATCCACGGTTCTCCACTTTTTCCAGTTAACTTATTCCATTATCACATGATGCCCCTGGGACCAATAAGTGGATCTTGATCCACTACAAGATAAATCTAACTGTCCACACTTCCTACCTTACATCATGTATGCCGTCCGCTCCCGGTAGCTGAATGGTCAGCGCGACGGACTGTCAATCCTAAGGGCCCGGGTTCGATTCCCAGCTGGGTTGGAGATTTTCTCCACTCAGGGACTGGGTGTCGTGTTGTCCTAATCATCATCATTTCATCCCTATCGACGCGCAAGTCGACGAAGTGGCGTCAAATCGAAAGACTTGCACCAGGCCCTCATCACACGCCATTATAATTATCATGTATGCCCAATGTCTTTCACCTTCTATTTCGAAATTTTTCTTCCTCATCCCTTATCTTACACTTATTGTATACTTGCATGTAGTGAATCTTAGTTGACACCTTAATTGCATATTTCTCTTGATTGTACTTTCTGCAATTTCCAAAACGTCCTTAGCATTATCCAATACTTTATTTCATCACCAATTTGTTTATTTCCCTTACTATTATATTCTTCAGCTCTTCATTAATATTTCCTCTACTCAAAATTGATCTCATAACCAATTTCATCCATTTGCAAAACCTTTCATCGCTATCACTACCAAAATTGATAAAACGGTTTAGTTCGCTCTTCATTCAATTTCTTATTTTGTCTAACAACTCGAAATTCTTCTCACAACTAGTAGTACTGCTTTCTGTAATTCTGTATCAATATTCTTATTATTAGTATTCTTACTACACATTCTGACTCCACTAGCTTCTGCTGAAGCCCCAAAGCATCTGCTAATGAATTTGGTTCATTAATATGTGTTGTACCCTTCTCAAAGGAATTCCTTGTTTGAAAGATATGTTACTTTATCTCAATCTCTCAAATAACTGCTAATGAATTTTTTACAAATTTGCGTTTACAACAGCTCAAAGCATATAATTTTTTCTTTCAATTTCTTTCTGATCTATTCTATTTACCAAAAATAATCTTCCTTCTTTTTCTTATATCTCTTAACACATCTTTCTCTGATTAATATTCACTATTTCTTTAAGTTCTTCTACTAACTGTTCCTGACCTTCAGTCACCTTATCAAACATGATCTTCAGATCTTTACTTTTTCCAAAAACAAAAATTTACTCCTTTTTGTTAGACATAATGTTCCCCCCTTATCTCAGATACCTCCAACCACAACTAGCATCACGTGATCAGGCCAGTGAAAAAGCACATGCAAGAAGAAAAAGAAGAAACACACTATGGTAGTAGTAATATATCCTTCTCTCAGCTACAACCACAAAAATCTAAAAATCTGTGACAAACAAATAATAGTGAAAAATTCCTCTCAGAAAATATAATATCATCCTGAGAGTGGGACGGCTACTGTTTTGCTTGGTTGAGTTGTCACCTTGTTGATTCATGCAGGCTGATGGCAATGATGTATTTATCATCTCCTACTTGTGATCAGGTTTTGTTCACCTCACAGCTTTCTCATTCCTGTACACATCCCTCAATATATACAGACTAGAAACTGTGAACTTAATATATTTTCCAGAAAGCTTAACAGGGTCGCCAGTTTTAGAATTCTCTTGTATATACCCTATGCATTTACTATTATGTATTATAGAGGTCAGTTACAAACTTCTCATCTGCCATATGGTCCACTGGAGTTATTGACTCACTGATCCCCAATCATTTTATTTTGATATAAAGTTTAATTTTTAAGACCACTTGGTATTTTTGATAGTCTGGTTGTGAGCATTATATCATTTAAATTTCAACTGATGTTATGTTTCCCTGCTTAAGCAATCTGTCTTGCTTTTTAGTTCAAAACAGTTATGTCTGTAATAACATGAATACTCCCAAATTTTCTTTTGTGATGAAATTCCTTCACATTTATCTCTCAACAGCAGCTATCAAGAATTCTTCTTGATATTTTATCAGTTTATTTATATGCAGCATATTGACAAGTTTCAATACTGCCGATTCCTTTGTTACATACAAACAGATGGAAATCAAAGACAAATCCTCCTCAATGGTCACAGATATGGCTCCATATGCCCACTCTTTTCTGTCAATTCGGATTTTACCAATATGTTCAGTTTTTGTTTATGTATTCTTCTTTCTGTACACCATATATATGTTTTTTCTTTCCTTCCACCTATCAGAATTTGCATATAGCTGCGATTAAAAGAAAATTAATTATATTTAATCGCACCTAAAACCGTGAATAATTAAAAAAACAGACATGTACACCTTTCCTGTCTTCATTTATCAATGATGACCTTTTTTCTCCTCATTAACTGTATGCTACTAAAATCGATTTGTTCAGTGTTGTCTCCATTCATCGTATTATTAGATCTGTGCTAGTGTGAAAATAAAAAAACACCTACTTACCACAAACGTTTTGTGCTTGTCCTTTAATTATACTTATGCAAACCCTCCTCTTCAGCTCGTTTTTAGTTCAGATACAAAAGAACTAAATGCTTCGGTATCCTCAAACACTTACACATTTTCAACACATAAATTTCCTTGGATGAATTCAGATCATCCAGTCAACTAGTTAATATGAGTGGTCACTTAGCATTTCAGAACTACACTTTGAATTCTCTATATTGGAAATATGGTAAACACAAAATGCATCGTACTGTGCATGTGTTAATTCCAATTTAGTGTAGAGGGTCGAATGATCAGAGTGATTAAGTTAGGTAAAAGTATGAGTTTTACAGTAATGAAATAGGTTGAAATGTGAAGGAATGTTGGATGCCAGAGGTCGTACGTGTGTTACATTCTATTGCATAGTTCAACGCTATGATACTGTGGCGTAATTGGGTCGGCAGATCGCAGAGTTCAGCAACATGAGGGAGAGTGCTGTGCCACCATCCAGTTCGCCACACGCCTGGCTATCAGCATCAAGGGTGGTAATCGGGTTAATTACGCCAGCCAAGCAGCACCAGAATATTCCACGAACCTACTGGATAACAAGAACGGGCGAAATCAGCTGCAGGAGGTTGTATTTAAGTACCAGCAGCCAGTTCATCAACACTGACCATCGTGAAGCACTGGAGTGACACAGAGCCTGTGTCGCTTAGTGCCGCCACCAGTTCTGAGTCGTCACTGCCATTGGAGTCATCATAATAGTCACCATCGTAGAAGGAACCGGAGTGACCCACTGCTGTAACTATCGCTAGACGCCTGTCATAGCAGCCAAAGCTTGGGGTGCATTGTGGGAACGCACTGTCTCCATTTTCCTGAGGCGCTGCCTCCAGAAACGTCATGACTGAAGTCAGAGCTAGGGACCCTCGCCCACCGACGCCAGACAGCTGCAACTTGGGATGGTTGCTAAGATGTGGCACTGATCTGTCCCTCTCCCACCATGACCCCCAAGCCACTATCGAAGAGAGGCCTGTGGAGTGTTGTTCCAGCCACTGCAGTTGGACCCAGCAAGGCTGAAGTGGTGATGTCGAGACAGCAGAGTTTAGCTACGTCAGCATTGCCAGAATGAGCGTCCGCTGCCATCTTCGACGCCACCCAGAGAGTGCACAACCAATGAATTGCAGTGGAACAATAAATGTTGTTCTGTCATCAGAAACCATCCATGGAGATTCCTCCACCATCCCATCTGTCATGTCCAGCAGAGAACCCACATTCGATCCCGGCAATGGGCAGTAGAGGTCTATGCCTGTTAAAATGGCCCATTTACACTGGTATCACATGTGACCATTTACACCACTGTCAGGTAGACTGCTGAGGCATCGTGGAGGACGGATTGTCTAGACTTAGCAGTGTGGAGTACCTACAGCGATGGTGTGCTACACATTAAAGGAACTAAGTGCCAATTTCAGCTATTTTTGTTTCGAGCCTGTTGGATTGTCCCTTTCCTCTCTTTTGCCTAGATCATTTATTGTATTCCTTATGTATACTTTTCTCTTGATTAAATTGCAGTCATAGCAAAGGAACTTTCTGCTTCTAAGGTTATTGAGCAACTGAGGGATCAGGCCAATAAATTACAGATATAGGTAAATAAGCTTAGAGCAACAGAGAGGGAGCATTCATATCCCAACCCACCAACCCTTGATGGAACTGCTATGGGATTGGTTACTCCATTTTCAGTGAACAGGGGGAAGATATTTTTAGATTTTTGATAATTTGGCTACAGCCCCCAATTGTGGGGTTTGAAGTAAGGAGGATTTATTATGTATTACTAGAATGAAGTTAACAGAAGATACTAGAGCAGATGTTACGTGTAATGAGAATCTGAGAGAGGTTAAAACATTTGAGGATTTTCAGGAAGGGTTAATAGAGATATATCAGAAGAAGAACACTGCAAGATATTGTCAGCAACAACTTACTAGGCTTTTTCGTAAGGAGGACAAACAGACTCAAACTTTTGCAGACCATATTCGTAAAATCAATGTAGGTACCCATGAGCTCATGGCTGATGATAAGATTTAAATCGATAGTTTTGCGGTAAGCAGAGAATGGGACCTTGGCGTATTTTTGAGGGTGCAACAACTGGAAATGGAGTTTCGTAAGTATCTGTGTGAAGCAGTGAATATTGCATTATCATTGCAGGAAATTGGGTCATAGGCTAGGTCCCATGAATGTCAGTCAGTGTTTATTATGGATGTAAATTATTTTTGCTGCGGCTGAAAGGGACATGTACAAACAGATTACAGACAGCAATGTTCCAGGTATTGTAAAAAATTTGGTCACTCAGATCGGCAATGTTGTAACAGGAATCAGCAACAACAGAAGTTTCAGTAACAGGGTAGATCCTACGAGCAGCAGTTAAATGACGCAGGGGGTGGGGTGTCCACTGTTCCATGCTCCCAGTAAGAGTCAGAACATGTAAGAAAGCAGAGATTGATTTTTTTTCTGATTGGCTGTCTGGGGTTATAAATTACGTAAAATGTCGTTTGATAGCAGTTATCAAGTATCGGTCGCAAGTAACCGAGTACTTGGGGCAAAAAGGTTAAGTGTTCTAAGATGGACTTTAAGTGGTGTAGATGGAGAACATGCAAATTCACTTGATGTTGGAACGTTGAAGTTCCAAGTGGGGGAGGCTAACTTCCACGTGGATGTAGAATTTGTTCCCGTGGTTAGTGACAGGGACAATGTGATTCTCGGAATTGATTTCCTGGTTGCACATGTCGCCATTATTGGCCAAGGATGGCATATGGTAGAACTGGATGAAACTTTTCTTCAGCCAGGCTCTGCAGCTGGGATACCTTTTCTATCACAAGGTCCACCCCATGGCTAGGGGAAACCAATTAAACTGTGAACAATACCATTTTGGTCAAATTGAGGATCTGCATACCAGAAGATACAGGAAAAGTCGTCTGGATTGATGTTGGTACTGACCTGCCAGTGAACTCGATGCGTATTGCTGAAGTTTTGGCGGATAACAAATTACTAGAAGCAATTAGTTGTTTTATACGCCGTACCGTCTCCTGCATTCAGAAGGTAGATAGCACGATGGTACTCTCTGTCAGTATTGATAATTTTGGCCCCAAGGAAGTAAAGTTATTGCAGGATACCATCGTTGCGAATTTAGAAATGTTACATGTGCATCAACTAGACAGAGATTTTTCAAATGGCTCTGAGCACTATGGGACTGGTGATTTTACAGTAACTTACACAGTGCCGAGAGAGTCTGTCGACTGGTCAGCACTAAGGAGTAAGGCAGCACATCTGGAAGCAAAGGATACAGCATTAATGTAAAAACTGTTGAGTGAATACGTGGAATTATTTAACCTGTCGGGTTCATTACCCACAACACCGTTTTTTGAGCACCAAATTCCTACTGAAAGTGAAGCACCCATCTACAAATGAACATATCGATTTCCAAGGCACTTACAGCCAATTATGTAAGAGTTTATAGATCAGCAATTCAGAGATGACATCATGGAACCTAGTTGTAGTCCCTGGTATGCTCCTATTGTAATTGCAAGCAAAACTTCACCGAATGGTGGCTAAGCATATCGTTTCTGTTGTGACTAACGTTTCCTCAACCAGAAAACATTGTCAGCAGATGCGTATCCGATGCATAATGTAACAGAGACATTGTACAACTTGGGCTAGTGTCGCTACTTCACAATGCTGGATTTGCGTAGTGGTTACCACAAGTTGGAAGTACCACCAGGGGACCAACCGAAAACTGCGTTCTCAACGCCCACTGGACATTTTTAATTTCGTTTACGTCTTATAGACTCAAAAACGCACTTGCAACCGATCAGCATTTGTTGGATAGTGTGTTATGCGGCTTAAAAACAAAACAGTAGTAACGGGGTACGCTGGGTGCACTAGTGGGTTATTTATTGAGCAAACTCAACTTACCCAGAAAATAAGATATAAAAAAATTAAATCAATAAAAAAATTTTCAAGCAATGATCTCCAGTTCATGAAATTCGTTAACATTATTTTTAGTTCTCTTCATTGCTTTATACTTTAGTTTAATATAACCATCTTCAAAAAATTGAAGGTCCTAGTTGTTGTTGTTGTGCTCTACAGTCCAGAGACTGGTTTGATGCAGCTCTCCATGCTACTCTATCCTGTACAAGCTTCTTCATCTCCCAGTACCTACCGCAACCTACATCCTTCTGAATCTGTTTAGTGTATTCATCTCTTGGTCTCCCTCTATGCTTGATCACTCAGAATATTTTCTACGAACCGATGCCTTCTTCTAGTCAAGTTGTGCCAATAATTTCTCTTCTCCTCAATTCTTTTCAATGCCTCCTCATTAATTATGTGATCTTCCCATCTAATCTTCAGCATTCTTCTGCAGCACCACATTTCGAAAGCTTCTATTCTCTTCTGTCTAAACTATTTATCGTCCAATTTTCACTTCCATACATGGCTACATACCATACAAATACTTTCAGAAACGACTTCCTGACACTTAAATCTATATTCGGTGTTAACAAATGGTTCAAATGGCTCTGAGCACAATGGGACTTAACTTCTGAGGCCATCAGTCCCCTAGAACTTAGAACTACGTAAACCTAACTAACCTAAGGACATCACACACATCCATGCCCGAGGCAGGATTCGAATCTGCGACCTTAGCGTGCGCGGTTCCAGACTGTAGCGCCTAGAACCGCTAGGCCACTCTGGCCGGATCGGTTTTAACAAATTTCTCTTCTTCAGAAACACTTTCCTTGCCATTGCCAATCTACATTTTATATCCTCTCTGCTTCGACTATCGTTAGTTATTTTGCTCTCCAAAAGCAAAACTCATTTACTACTTTAAGCATTTTATTTACTTATCTAATCCCACAGTATCACCCGATTTAATTCGACTACATTCCATTATCGTCGTTTTCCTTTTGTTGTTCATCTTATATCCTCCTTTCAAGACACTATCCATTCCATCCAACTGCTCTTGCAGGTCTTTTGCTGTCTCTGACAGAATTACAGTGTCATCGGCGAACCTCAAAGTTTTTATTTCTCATTCATCGATTTTAATTCCTACTCCGAATTTTTCTTTTGTTTCCTTCACTGCTTGATCAACATACAGATTGAATAACACCAGGGATAGGCTACAACCCTGTCTCATGCCCTTCCCAACCACTGCTTCCCTTTCATGCCCCTCGACTCTTATAACTGCCATCTGGTTTCTCTACAAATTGTAAATAGCCTTTGGCTCCCTGTATTTTACCCTTGCCACCTTCAGAATTTGAAAGAGAGTATTCCAGTCAGTATTGTCAAAAGCTTTCTCTAAGTCTACAAATGCTAGAAAGGTAGGTTTGCCTTTCCCTAATCTATTTCCTAAGATAAGTCGTAGGGTCGGTATTGCCTCCCATACTCCAACATTTCTACAGAATCTAAACTGATCTTCCCCAGTGTCGGCTTCTAACAGTTTTTACATTCGTCTGTATATGATTCGTGTTAGTATTTTGTAGCCATCGCTTATTAAGCTGATAGTTCGGTAATTTTCACATCTGTCACTACCTGCTTTCTTCTGGATTGGGATTAATATATTCTTCTTGAGGTCTGAGGATAGTTCGCAAGTCAGATACGTCTTGCTCACCAGACGGTGTTTTGTCAGGACTGCCTCTCCCAAGGCTATCAGTAGTTCTAATGGAATGTTGTCTACTCCTGGGGCCTTGTTTCGACTTAGGTCTTTCATTGCTCTGTCAAACTCTTCACGCAATATCATATCTCCGATTTCATCTTCATCTACATCCTCTTCAAGAACATCGCTCTTGTATAGACCCTCTATATATTCTTTCCACCTTTCCTATTTCCCTTCTTTACTTAGAACTGGGTTTCCACCTGTTATGTATTATTTTATTAAACCTGTCTGGCAAATTATTTTAAATTTATTATCAAGCTTCATACAAATTTTCTCCCCATATCTAGTTTTTAAATGTTCTCAATCAGTAATGTAATATAGTTCATTTACTTCTAGCTCACTAATCTTTTTAGACAAATTAGAGTTGCTTGCATTATTTAGCTTCTTCAGTAGAATATCCATTTATATAGAATTAAAATATAGTAGATAAATTAAAACTCTGCAACACCTTCAGTTGCCATGACAGTGTCGACTAAAATTGTACAGGAATCTGTTAATTTTTCAAGTTTGACACTCGTCGACCCTGTAATTACATACTTAATAAAAGACAAAATTTTTCATGTGGTAAATCTTTACCACCTGCAACTCAAAATTGAATTTTTGTGTTAAGCTCGAATGATGCCCCTGTGAGAAATTCCTTAAGAGTGTGTCATTGTAGATTACAATTTCTTTACCATGAAGTGTGTATTGTACTGCAAACTCGTAAAGGAGATAAGAAATACAGAGTAAAAGTATTAGTGATAGGAAGAAAATTAAGACTGTTAATATTTTATCTATACAACTATCTATACCACAGTAGCAAGAAAGCGGATTCATTTACTAAGGAATAATTTTAATTATTCTGATGAAAATTTGTCTCAAAAAATAGAAGTATTGGAGAAGTGAAAAAAGTGGGAAGTGGAACAGTCAATTGATAACTTTCATTCAAATAAATATATGAAGGATAAACATTAACATATGTGAAAAGAATATTATAAAATTCTTAGAAAAAATACACATAATAACAATAAAAAAGAACATGTTAAACAGCTTATACCTAATTATAAGAATCCTTTGGCAAAATTTAAGGACATGAAAGATTTTCTCTTTTTTTACATTCAAAAGGAGTTAAATGGAGAACAACAAAGTGAAGCACATTGTAAAAAATGTATTGCTTGTCAATAAATTAAAGCTCATAGTTCTATTTACTTAAGTCATACATCTAGGGACAAGCTGTAAGTAGATGCAACATTTGTCAACTAGAAGATGTGTGATAAAAGAAAATATTGTGTACTTGTGGAAAAGAAATAGTTAAAAGTGCTCTCAATAAACATTTAAGGACAAATAGACACATCAAAATAACTGAAAACGAAAACTCTCATTTTTCGCTAACCTAATGTTTTCTGTCCTTAAAGAAATGGGAGCCTCTCTGAGAGAGTTTACAGTCGCTCAACTCTATGATTATTGCAGAAAGAAAAATTTACGAGTATACAGGAGATTTAGAAAAGATGATTTAATTAATTTAATTGTTTCAAATAAAAAACCTCTTCCTACAAGAACTCTCGATAATTTGAAAGTAAGGGAACTCAAAGCTAGAGCAAAAATAAATTGGGTATTATTGGATACAGTAAATTAAAGAAATCAGAGTTAGTTAATGCTATTGGGTTAGAGGAGTTTCAATTTCAATCAGAATTATTTGAAAAGATTAGGTCAAGGCCAAAACGAGTACCTAATATAAATTACTCTCACAGATTTGATGATGATAGTATTGAAAAAGCTCGACCACCAAGAGAGGAAAAACGGTGTGGCTAGATCATATTTATCTGTTCAGTAGCAAACTATTTGAGCAAGAAAAAGAGCCTGAGCCATCTAAAAAGCATTTATTTGAGATAAAAGGAATTAGATCAGGATTTAATGAAAAATTTAATGGTTGGTCTGTTGACTACCAAATCGTTTTTGATAACGTCAATACTTCCAAACTCAGTCCTGTCAGTGATAAAACAGATTATATAACGAAAGCACTAAAAAATCTGTTGTAGAAGTAGCATAAAAGAGAACTAATTTCAGGAAAGGAGATAAGTTGCAAATAACAACCAACAATCCAAAAACGTTTTATCCAATTTCTACAGGCTATAAAGCACCAGATAATGCTTTAGAATCTGTTCAAGTTTGTGCAACAAAGTGGGAGATATCTTAACATCTGATGAGACTATGGATATAGCAGATACCTCATTTAATATTCAGATGATAGCATTTCCTAGAGGAGGCTGAGGCAAAAAATAATAATTCTAGCTGAAGTCTAAAAGACTAAAAGATGAATCACAAGAATTAATAACAATGATGATTTGTGTTGTCCTAGATCGGTAATTTTGGAATTAATATACCATACAAATAACATTTTGAGGAGTGAACTAACTACAAATGAGATAAAGAAAATCAGAGTAGGAGATAAATACAAATTACAAAAAGGGCTAACTGACATATTATGTAATCAGTTGCGTGAATACAATGGAGAAGGGTTCACTCTAGAACATATTGAAAATGTTGAAAAAGTGTTGGATATCCAAATAAATGTTGTATGTGCTGAGGATTTCAATTCAGTTATCTCTAGTGAACCTGAGAAATTAATAAACATTTACCTGTACAAAGATCACAACCACTTTGATGTAATTAACAGTATGGCTGCTTCCCTAGGGTTGGTACATTTTTGTAATAAATGTGGGTGGGCTTACTGGTGACTGGGTGGGCTTACTGGTAGTTCGGAGCTCCAACGTCAGGCACGTAGTGGGCCCCCTTAGGGATATGGCTGCAAGGGAGGGGAAGAAAACCAATGTGTACTCCGTGTGCATACCGGGAGGAGTCATTCCAGATAAGGAAAAGGTACTTCTAGATGCCATGAAGGGTACAGGGTGCACCCATCTGCAGGTGGTCGCTCATGTCGGCACCAATGATGTGTGTCGCTATGGATCGGAAGAAATCCTCTTTGGCTTCTGGAGGATATCTGATTTGGTGAAGACTGCCAGTCTCGCTAGCAGGATGAAAGCAGAGTTTACCATCGACAGGACTGACTGTGGACCTTTTGTACAGAGCCGAGTGGAGGGTCTGAATCAGAGGCTGAGATGGTTCTGCGAACGTGTGAGCTGCAGATTCCTCGACTTGCGCCATAGGGTGGTGGGGTTTCGCGTTCCGCTGGATAGGTCAGGAGTCCACTACACACAGGAGGCGCCTCGGAAAGGGGAACCGCCTCATAGCGTGCGAGGCAAAGTCAGGACATGCGGGGACCAAGCACTAATCGGTATTGTAATTGTAAACTGTCGAAGCTGTGTTGGTAAAGTACCTGAACTTTAAGCACTGATTGAAAGTACCGAAGCTGAAATCGTTATAGGTATGGAAAGCTGGCTGAAGCCAGAGATAAATTCTGCCGAAAGTTTTACAAAGGCACAGACGGTGTTTAGAAAGGATAGATTGCATGCAACCGGTTGTGACGTGTTTTTCGCTGTCAGTAGTAGTTTATCCTGTAGTGAAACAGAAGTGGAATTATTATGGGTGGAGGTTACACTCAACAACCGAGCTAGGTTAATAATTGGCTCCTTTTACCGACCTCCCGACTCAGCAGCATTAGTGGCAGAGCAACTGAGAGAAAATCTGACATACATTTCACATTAATTCCCTCAGCATGTTATAGTCTTAGGTGAAGATTTCAATTTACCAGATATAGACTGGGACACATATCTTTAGGACGGGTGGTAGCGACAGAGCATCGAGTGACATTATACTGAGTGCACATCCGAAAATTACCTCGAGCAATTAAACAGAGAACCGACTCGTGGAGATAACATCTTGGACCTACTGATAACAAACAGACTCGAATATTTCGACTCTGTAAGCGCAGAACAGGGCTCTGTGATCATAAGGCCGTTGCAGCATCCCTGAATATGGAAGTAAATAGGAATATAAAAAAAGGGAGGAAGGTTTATCTGTTTAGCAAGAGTAATAGAAGGCAGATTTCAAACTACCTAACAGACCAAATCGAAAATTTCTGTTTCGACACTGACAATGTTGAGTGTTTATGGAAAAAGTTCATCGCAATCGTAAAATGCGTTTTAGACAGGTACGTGCAGAGTAAAACTGTGAGGGACGGGAAAAACCCGCCGTGGTTCAATAACCAAGTTAGGAAACTACTGCGAAAGCAAAGAGAGCTTCACTGCAAATTTAAACGCAGCCAAAACCTCTGAGACAAAGAGAAGCTAAACGATGTCAAAGTTAGCGTAAGGAGGGCTATGCGTGAAGCGTTCAGTGAATTCGAAAGTAAAATTTTATGTACCGACTTGAGAGAAAATCCTAGGAAGTTGTGATCTCACGTTAAATCAGTAAGTGGATCGAAACAACATTGAAACAGAGGATGACACGCGTAAGGCTGAAATAATAACACCTTTTTCCATAGCTGATTCATAGAGGAAGACCACATTGCAGTTCCTTCTCTAAATCCTCGCACAAACAAGAAATGGCTGACCTCGAATTTAGTGTCCAAGGAATAGAAAAGCAACTGAAATCACTCAACAGAAGAAAGTCCACTGGACCTGATGGGATACCAATTCGATACTACACAGAGTACGCGAAAGAACTTGGCCCCCTTCTGACAGCGGTGTACCACAAGTCTCTAGAGGAACGGAAGGTTCCAAATGATTGGAAAAGAACACAAGTATTTCCAGTTTTCAAGAAGAGTCGTCGAGCAGATGCGCAGAGCTATAAAACTATATCTCTGACATCGATCTGTTGTAGAATTTTAGAACATGTTTTTCGGAAACCCAGAATCTACATGGATTCCGGAAACAGCGATCGTGTGAGATCCAACTCGCTTTATTTGTTCATAAGACCCAGAAAATATTACATACAGGCTCCCAGGTAGATGCCATTTTCCTTGACTTCCGGAAGGCGTTCGATACAGTTCCGCACTGTCGCCTGATAAACAAAGTAAGAGTCTACGGAATATCAGACCAGCTGTGTGGCTGGATTGAAGAGTTTTTAGCAAACAGAACACAGCATGTCCTCAACGAAGAGACGTCTACAGACGTTAAAGTAACCTCAGAGGAGTGTTAACGGACCATTGCTTTTCACAATATATATAACTGACCTAGTAGGTAGTGTCAGAAGTGTCATGCTGCTTTTCGCGTATGAAGGTGTAGTATGCAGAGAAGTTGCAGCATTAGAAAATTGTAGCGAAATGCAGGAAGATCTGCAGCTGATAGGGACTTGGTGCAGGGAGTGATGACTGGCCCTTGACATAGACAAATGTAATGTATTGCGAATACATAGAAGGATCCTTTATTGTATGATTATATGATAGCGGAACAAACACTGGTAGCAGTTACTTCTGTAAAATATCTGGGAGTATGCATATGGAACGATATGAAGTGGAATGATCGTATAAAATTAATTGTTGGTAAGGCAGGTGCCAGGTTGAGATTCATTGGGAGAGTCCTTAGAAAATGTAGTCCATCAACAAAGGAGGTGGCTTACAAAACACTCGTTCGACCTATACTTGAGTATTGCTCATCAGTTTGGGATCCATACCAGGTCGGGTTGACAGAGGAGATAGAGAAGATCCAAAGAAGAGCGGCGCGTTTCGTCACAGGGTTATTTGGTAAACATGATAGCTTTACAGAGATGTTTAGCAAACTCAAGTGGCAGACTCTGCAAGAGAGGTGCTCTGCATCACGGTGTAGCTTGCTGTCCAGGTTTGGAGAGGGTGCGTTTCTGGATGAGGTATCGAATATATTGCTTGCCCCTACTTATTCCTCCCGAGATCACGAATGTAAAATCACAGAGATTCGAGCGCGCACGGAGGCTTTCTGGCAGTCGTTCTTCCTGCGAACCATACACGACTGGAACGGGAAAGGGAGGTAATGACAGTGCCACGTAAAGTACCCTCTACCACACACCGTTGGGTGGCTTGCGGAGTATAAATGTAGATATACATGTAGAAAATAGAGAGAAAAGCCTGTATACTATTCAAAGATCCAGAACATGAGACTATGGAAAGCAAGATATACCGTGAAAAGTGCAACAGATACTGCTATAATGAAGAATGCTTAAACAATCACCAAGAAGTTTTTAATACAGCTTATAAATGTGAAGGATGCAAAAACATTTGTTTTAGATCTAAAGAACGTAAATGTGGCTTTGAACTTTGCAGTAATTGCAAACAAGCAGTTAAAGTTACAAAAGTTACATGGAATACAAATTGCAAAAAGAAGGCACCTGTGAAAGAAAATTTGCTGAGGATTTTATAATGCAAGGTTGCCCAAATTCTACTGAAGATTGTTGGTATGTTAATCGAGAATTCAAAGATTTTTTTATGTTTTCCAGTGCTCCAAATGCAATAAAATAGTTGCAGCTAAAGAGTTTAAATGTTGTGAAAAAGGCTTCCCTAGGAGAGTGAATTGGACCTATACTGAGAGAAACATATGGTTTGACTATGAAGCAAATCAAGAAATTGGAATACATATTCCAAATCTCATAATTTTTCACAATTTTAATGAGGGTACTGTTTATAAATTTAAGACAAATGATGAATTCTGTTGTTGTATGATATATGAAAACAAAAAAACAGATATCACCCATTCACAGCAAACTATGCGAAAGGTTACCATTCCTAAGTCATTTTGAAGTACAATGTTGAAAATACAATGAAGCCATATACCATCTACACAGGAAGTAAATTGATGTAATCGGAGATCCAACAGTTAGCCCAAACAATTATAGATAGTAGTAACTATGTCCAAGGGCCACTCAGTAGCTTTCCAAAAACTTTTGATTTGAAACAATTGAAGAGGGAATACTTCCCTCATTTGTTGCATAAACAAGAAAATGAAAATTACATGGGACCTATTCCAGATACTCAATATTATTGTGTTGACACTATGAAGCCAAAAGTTGGAAAAGCATTTATCAAATAGCATAGTTCCAGATTTAAGGAAAGCTGTATGTTCAATATGAAGAAAGAAATTAGCGAGTACTGTAATTCTGATGTAGATATTTTGAGAAGAGGGTGTTTGGAATTAAGGAAACAATTTCTAGAGATAGCTAATATTGATCCATTCTGTTATTTAAACATCGCTGGAGTTTGTGTGGCTATTAACAGAACTAAATATTTACCTGAAAATACAATTACTGTATTGGATAAAGAAGACAAACAGAATTATACTAAGGAATCCATAGCTTGGTTAAACAGTTGAAACAATAACAATATACTGCATGCTCTTAATGGTGGCAAAGTAAGAACAGCTGGTGGAAAATTAGAAGGATTTTATAAAGAAACTAATACTGTTATCAATACCATGGTTGCTTCTGGCATGGATATAAAAAATGTTTCAAAATTTAGATGATGAACAATAAAAATAAAGAAACAACAGATGACCTTTATCAAAAGACCTTAACAAGAAGTGAAGAAATACGAAATGCTGGATAAAATTTAGTGGAAATGTGGGAATGTGATTGGCTTAACTCAGCAGAGAATAAAAAGCTTAAAAAATTGAAACAGTTACCAAAAATTGTTGAATCATTGAATCCAAGAGATGCTTTTCATGATGCCTGAACAAATGCAACAAAATTAAGAGTTAAAGCTGATGGTGTTAGCACAAAAATAAGACATGACGATGTATGCAGCTTTTATCCAGCTGTGAAATATGATTATTATCCTGAGCGATATGAAAGAAAATTTTATAGGCCAACATATTATACTAAAAATTATATGGATTTATAAAATGCAAAGAATTGGTGGCTAGAGGAGTGTATCATCCTGTTTCGCCTGTACGTATACAAATCGATAAAAATGAAAAACTGCTGTTTCCTTTGTGTCAAATGAGCAGAAGAACAAATAAGTAAATGAAATTACAGCGATGAAGAAAGTTTTATTGGAACTTGGGTAACAAATTAAGTAAAACTGGCTGTAGAACTGGGGTATAAGGTTTAGGTGCCTGTGAAATATGACATTTTAGAGATAAAAGTGACACGTTTTTTAAAAATTTTGTGAACGATTTTCTGAAAATAAAGCTCAAAAGAAGTCTGCATAATTTTGAGAGTGACAAAGAGTATACCAAAACAGTTAAAGAGAAATTGGATATTAACTTGGGTTGTGATAGAATAAAGGAAAATCCTGGAATGCGAGCTGTCCCTAAAATATGTCTTAATTCATTATGGGTAAAATTTGGGCAAAGACAAAACATAAGGAAAACTGAGTATGTCACAGATTTACAGCAATAATTATGAGATACTACTGGATGATCGACTACATAATTTGGATATCAATTTCATTACTGAGCACAAGCTACAAAGGAGGTACAATTTCAAGGATTATTATGTGGTAAACAATGCAGCTACCAACATCTTCATTGTTGCATTCACTATATCAAATGCAAAGCTTAAATTGTATGATAGGTTAAATAAACTAGGATGAAATGTTATATATTCTGACACTGATTCTGTAGTACACAGTTGATGATGACAAAGTCAATTTAGAGAAAGGCTGTATGTTGGGTGAACAGAAAGATGAGTTTGCAGATAATAAAAGGATTACAAATTGAGCTTTGGCTGGACCAAAGAGTTATTATTATGAGAAAAACGATGAAAGTTCAGTGTTGAAAGTGAAATGATCCACATTAAATTACCAGAAATTGAAAAGTTGAATGGCCAATGTATGATAAGGCTAAAAGAGAGTGAAGTGAAAGAAAAGATGCAGTTAGAGTACAATCAGATAGCTAGAGATGAGTGGTTGTAGAAAATTAAATTACAGTGCATTATGGATATTAAAAACTGAATAATGTATCTATATCTTCTAATGTAAAGGAAAAATTTATACCACATTCCTGATACAGAGTAAATTAATTAGTTGCCTTCTGTTGTATTCTCTGATGTCTAACTATCTGGTTATAGAGTGAAAAACTTTAAAAGAATGAGTATACATTAATATAATTTTTTATTTTTTGTTAAATTATTTATAGGTAAATTACAATTTGTTATTACTTTTATAGTCATAAAAAAGGTAGAATCTGAGTTTTCTGTATCCTCCCGTATTTCTATATCACTTATTTTTACGTCTTCATAGTTACATTTTCTCAAATGGTCTATAGTTAAAGATCGTTTAAAATATTCGTTGCAAATAATAGATTCAATTTGTCTCCCTTGCAGTTTATTATGTGTATCGACAAAAATGTCAAATTTAAATTCATCCCACACATTAGTCGTATTTAAAACATTAAAATTTTAAAAGATTATTAAAATTTTATTCTATATAAATGGAGCTGACTCCATCGACATCAAATACATCTACTACTGTTTTCTCTGCTCCAGAACCATCTATCATGAATATATTTGAATTTATTAACCACAGTCAGCTAAATTTTGACTCTTGGTTTAAAGATATTTGGGTTCAGTTATTTGAAGAAAAGAATGTATTGATTACAGATGATTAAAATAATATTCCATATACAGAGATAAAACACAGTAATCCAGCTGCTTTAGAGTACAAATCTATTGAGAAAAAAATGAATAAATTGAAACCAAATAATTTTGTTCAAAAGAAATGGCTTTTATTAACATTTAAAAATTTGAAAGAATCTGTAATGAACTGTGGAAGAAATATTTGTTGATTATCTAAAATACACAGCATCTGTTAAAGAACAATAAAAGAGATAGAGCTGGAAGAAAAGGAAAAAGAATGCCTTAACTTAATAGATGGAATATGTGATGTAGTAGAGATGAAGAAAGAGCAAATTATTTACACTACCAGATCTAAGCAGTATGCCAAGAAAAACTATTTCAAAGTTCCAGTATGAGATTTTCACTCTGCAGCGGAGTGTGCGCTCATATGAAACTTCCTGGCAGATTTAAACTGTGTACCAGACTGAGATTCGAACTCGGAACTTCTCCCTTATTTCAAAGTTGTTGGTGTATTATCTGAAAATAATCTTTCAGAAATATTATCCAGTTATAAAGTGCAAGACCTGAAGACAATAAAATATTTTATGTCAGAAAACACAAATGTACAGATTACAAATTAGTAGAGAATATGGTTAACACTTATTTTGGTGTACACAGGGTAGACAAAAGAAAAGAAATTTACAACAATGTGTCTTATGTTGTTGAGAAATCATATTGTTGATGAAATAAATGAGAAGAGAAAAATTATTTATGAAGAAATTTTGAATATGTCTGCAATATAATTTTAGCTTATCAAATATATATTTTTATTCTATATAAATGGAGTCGATTTTAGACCTTGTTAATAACAAACTTGCATACAATGGTAAGCAGGCATCCATGATTATTTATGAAAAAATAATCCATGGTTTGAAGGAAAAGAAAATGCTGAAATTTTAGAATATGGCGATTCCCAACAAACCATCACAGTAAATGTTGGTGAATATCATCATATTTCATTAGAAAATTTATTAAATCAAGGAGTGCTATTCAATAGCACATCTTTTAATATGCAGCCAAACACAATATTCATTAATGAATTTGACCTTTATTCTCTTACTTTATCTTGTAGGAAAGAAGAAGCAAACAAATTGAACATTGGGTTGCTCATGAAGTTTTACCATCAATTAGGAAAAAATTGTCAATATAAACAACAAAATGAAATTAATTATTTAAAAATAAAGTTGAAAGTATGAGAAATATGTTAAATGTTGCAGAGACATAATTCAAGAGAAAAATGAAATTATTGACAATCATGGTACTCCTCCAACCGTTAATAGAGACAAACACAGTAAATTTGTTTTAATCAATAAAAACATATGCATGAATATCTGTATTATGTTATAAGAACTCAAAATTGTTCTGTAAATTCTAGAATGAATGAATTACGAGCATATTATCCAGAAACAGAAATAACTTTTAGAATCACAAAGCTAAACTTAATAAATTTATATAATTAGTGAACGAAAGATTACCAGTAATTTCTGAAGGAAATAATTTTGATACGGGTTTAAATGAAGATATTCTTATAAGAGAATTAATGAGCACTAAAATTGAGTGTTAAATAATTACTTTATTTTTATCAATTCAACTGCTGTTTGAATTATCAAATCCTAACCATTTAACATACGCTTTATCTCCTTTTGTCTCAAAAATTCTTCAACATGATATACATCTGGATATTTTGTTTTCTGTAGCTCTTTTTCACAAAAACTTCTTTCAATACCTTTCAATTTGTGTTTGACTGGAATAGAATGAATAACAGATTCAAATTCAAACATTTTTGTTGACCAGTTGGCTGTGTATCCTTTTTCAAAAAGTCCTTTAAGGATACAGGGTACTTTTCTGGCTCAATATTATTTAAATTTTTGTTGACCAGTTGGCTGTGTATCCTTTTTCAAAAAGTCCTTTAAGGCTACAGGGTACATTTCTGGCTCAATATTATGTAAAAATTAACACCTATTTCTTTCAGGCTCTATTCATAATCTATATGTTTTACAGATTTTTTGTTGATATCAGGTAATTGAGCATACTTTGTAAACAAATTAGAAGTATTCTGATGTAATTCTTCATGTTTTCCTGGTGATCTGTTGACATCTTGGATATTCGGGAATCCAACTGGATATCTTGCACGATATTTCATCAGTGTGCGTCGCTGTCTTCTGCAGTCGCGGATGTTCCGACTGCCGTCCGCGCCCGTTTTGGCCGCCCTCAACGGTAGTGGTCGTCATCTTAGGTGTGTCAGACGTGATCTGAGATGTTGGGTACTCTGTCTCATGACCTTACTATGATTTCCACTTCTGTTTCGTGCTGGGCGCTACATAATAATCTGTTCCGTCTGCGGTCCGCGCCCGCCAGACGCGGCTACATTGGCCCTCTCTGGCGCCAGTGTACCGACCGCGCCCAGCCTGGCCGTCTTCTGAAGTCGAGTTCATGATCTGGTGTGTGTCAAATCTGGTCTCTAATGTCCGAGTCCTTGTCTCACGGCTGTTCTCTCGGTCTCCACTTCTATTTCTTGTAGAATCTTGGAGTGTCCTGCGTTGAGTTTTCACAAGCTCAAGCGCTGGATTCCAGGCAGTGCTGATTTGGTATTCTGAGTCATGGTTGATTAGATTATCTGTGACCTTAATCTCAATGGCACTGTCCCAAAATCTTGGGGTCTGTGTCACAATCTTGGTGTCACTGTAATCCATTGAATGACCAAGTCCCAGACAATGCTTTGCTATGGCTGATTTACTTGCCTGTCTGAGTCTGGTATGTCTCTGGTGTTCTTTACACCTGATGTCCACAGTTCTGGTGGTGTGGCCAATGTATCCCCCAGGTCATCTTTCACATTCCCCAGCATAGCCCCAATTTTGGTGGGTGGCCAAAATACGCTCTTGATGTCATATTTCTGGAGAATCTTGCTGATTTTGGCAGAGATATGTCCAGCGTATGGCAGATATGCCATCTTTTTTGCCTCTTCTGGTTCTTCTTCTGGATCCTTTGG
Organism: Schistocerca piceifrons; assembly: GCF_021461385.2. Classification (NCBI taxonomy): domain Eukaryota; kingdom Metazoa; phylum Arthropoda; class Insecta; order Orthoptera; family Acrididae; genus Schistocerca; species Schistocerca piceifrons. The sequence goes on from NC_060148.1 coordinate 156,631,276, forward strand.
CTGACTGACAGGTTCAAGTGCCTTCTGGATACCTCTAGAGGAATGGGTGACTCGGGATACCAAATCAGCACGGCCTAGAATCCAGCGCCTCAATGCACGAAACTCCGAGATTCTACAAGAAATAGAACTGAGAGAACTGCCATGAGACAAAGTGTCGGACATTAGAGACCATATTTGACACACCCCAGACCATGAAATCGATTTCAGAAGACGGCCAGGCCGAACGCGACCGGCGGTCGGAACGCCGGCGCCTAGAGAGGGGCAATGTAGCCACAAACGTTGAGGACGGCAAAAACGGGCGCGGACGGCAGTCGGAACCTCCCTGACTGGAGGGGTCCATTGAAGCCAAGTCTGGCGGGCGCGGACCACAGACGGAACACTAGACTCGGCGCGGACCGATTACGGTACGCCCAGCTCCTTCCAGGCATAATTACTGGACTCGATCGACCCAAGGACCAGTCTCAGGTAGCACCTGAAGAAGACAGCGAGGCATGTTGTTGAAATATCGTGCGGGAACGATGCCAATGTCCGGCTGGATTCCTGAATATCCGAGATGTCAAATTAGAAGTAATTCAAATATTTTTGAACCTGATTAGGGTTATTAAAAATTACAAAGAAATTGATGCAATTTTTTTTCATAATGCTTCAAATTGAGGTACCATTTAATCCAGTGTTATACATTTGAAGGAGACCAAATTCTTACCAGATATGCATGACATGATGACTGAGATGCTAGGCCTCTTTAACCCCACCTATTACGTATATTACAAGGATAATTAAATATTACATCTCACATTTCAATTTTTATAATTTTTCCTAATAAAAACGTTATTTTTTCTATAATTTAGTTGATACTGCAATAAAGCTTATGTCCGTTACATAAGTATCGACTATTGCAAAAAATTAGGGCAATGCTTTATGAACTTTAGGAAATATTTGTGTCTGAATTCTGAAAACTACAACTTGCAGAAAATTGCGAATGAAGATATGAGTCCAATTAAACTGTGTCTCAGAATATTCCTGAAGCATAGTCTTTATCTTGCAGCATTTCTTCATCTTCAAGCTTCCTCTTCACATTCCTTCTAATATTTCTTCCCTTTTTGGTAACTTGAAGATCGAATCTGTAAGCTTCATGCACCTACTGTCTGTCACACGCAAGCAATTGATATTCCATATCAGAACCACATTTTATGCTTAAATTTCTCAGGACTTGCAACCTTCACATCACTCCATCATTGAAACATATCACTGCATATAGTACACCCACTATAATGTATTTAGTCCTACAAAAACGTTCTTGGGTAATCTTTCCCATATGCAGTGGTTGAAACTTTCGTTTGTATTCTGAGTATCCCCATAAAGAGATTTACTAACCAAAATAAGGTCATTCATGTATCTAAAATATGTTTTATTTCATTCATAGCATGCTAGGAAGAGAATGCTTATGATATTACATCTTACGACTTGCTTTTGCTTTTTGGTAACCACACCAAGAATCTGCTCCTTTAGGGTAAAGTCCATGAACAGGGTGGTCATCTGTGGACAACTTATGAAAGTAGATGGCCCATACAGCTTTTGTCATTGCTGTAACTTCATTCAGAGGTGCATTTCGTCGAATGGCCAGTCTATAATGACTCTGAAGAAGGTCTTCTGAAGAAAGTCTATTTCAGTTTCTGTCAATCTGCATTGGCCAGAGACAGATGTTCCTTGAGGCAGGAACTTTCCTTTTATTTCTCTTGATAGCTTCCTCAATCTAGCACTCATAATCTGTTGCACATGTCCACAACATTCCAGTTTTGTTACCAAGGTATCACCATAAACGTAGAATTCATTAATTTATTGAAAGCCTTAGCCCATCACCCAGGTACTTTGTACATCTGACATTATAAATGGGCAGCGACCTCTGAAATATTTTTGGAGCTCTATCAGACTCCATAACTCCACTGTAACCATTATAATTCTTAGAACACTGATGTTCAATATGTCCTTCAGTGTTACCATGGCAGGTGTGGCAGTACTTAGATAAGCACTCAATATCAACAAATTTTCCATTCTCCTAAGAAGTAGTACTTACAACACCATTCAAGGAACGATGTCCTCGACATTATCAAGTCCCATCAATTGCAACAGCAATGACCCGGTTCCACTAATATTTAAAGTTTCTTCTACTATACGTTTCATATATGCTTTAGACACAACTAAAAGTATTTATATGTACTTGATGAACCTGCTGGGAGGAGGAGGAAGGACCATCAAACCACAAAACGTTTGAGCAGCCTTTTTTCCTCTTCCTATTGCACGCTTTGCATACACTACAAGCAAATTGATATCATATGAATAATGCACAATGTTTGAAGTCATTTTCGAGGTAGATTTATTGCATGATCTACACACAACAACTAAATTTGGCGCTAAACCCTTTAAACCCTTCCTGCTACTTTGCTGTTCAGTTATTTCCAGACAGCCTACACCATTACATTATTTACATTTCGCCATTTCCTGTATCAGAGAAGATAATATGCCAAATCAACAACAACAAATACACTACAAACAACATCATTGTTACTACAAAAATTTCAATCACCAGGGCGCATGACATGTGGAAGCTTCTTCCCTGGAGAACTGATACAAAGATTACTTTCAACAGTGTGGCTTGCTTTGTTTGTGAACTGGTTACCACGGAATTTCCTTTTGTTGAATTTCTTGATGTGTGGCATAGTTTGTATTTATTGCACACTAAAGGATATGTACTTCCATAAATATTTATAGCATTTGGGCAACAAATATTCAGTAACACCAGAAGAAACTCCTTTAGCGAAACAAAAGTAAATGCCACCAAAGATAATTATATAGAGACAGTATAAACCTGCACTGTAGCCAACATATACAATGTATCATAGGTGTAACCGCTGGAAACAGAAAGTTCACAGTTCTTTTGGGAATAACACTGGTTTTTGTAACAGAAATAAAGGAGGTGGGGTGGCATATGTGACTGTAACTTTAAAATTTTGTTTATATAGGTAATTTTTCATTTGAAATGCTATAATGTATATATGAATGTAGTCAGGGAAGGCTATAGAATTTAATAAAGTCATAAAAAATCGATTTTTCTACCATTTGTAAGTACCCCATATCCGTAAATTTACTAATACTTATTTTCATCTCCTTTTTTTAAATGTTGGAGATGCTAGACCCATATCCCAGGTAGGCCTCAAATTTTTCTCATTAACTTCATTTGGTTTCATTTTAATAGTTGAATGTTTTGTGTTATTATATTCATCAACTAAATTGTTAACCCAGTGAACCCCCTTATAATGTCCTTAAAGAGCAAATTTTTAAAAAACATATTTTCTTTTAAGTGTTCTGTTAAATAATTCAACTACAAATGCTTTTAATTCACTAAAAGTTGAACAATGATTAATGCTATATTTCTTCATAAGTTCTTTAAATTATTTATTGTAGAGTTCTTTGCCATTATATGTTTGTAAATTTTTTGGCTTTCTAGTGACGGAAATTTTTTCAAAAGCAACAACAACATTCTTACGTGTTTTATCTTTAAGTGGAATAGCCCAAGAAAATTTAGAAAAAATATTGCTAACACTTAATAAAAATTTATATCCTTGATTTATCTTTGAAATTCATTTCAATTTGCTAGACTTCATTTCGACTATATCGGCTTCCCATAGATCATCAATACCAAGAGAAATTATATTTCCTCATTTAAAATTTTTGTCATCAGTTTATATAATTCATTAATGATTTCTTCACGAATATTAGAGGTGAGACGTTTGCTCACCCCTACACTTACAAAATTTTTTAAGCAATTTATGCTTTTTGCTTTTACATACTTTACAAAGACCTTCAATTCTTTGTCTTCAGTTTTTAGTTGTTAACCTGTGAGGATTATCCATTTATATGGAATAAAAAATTTAATAAGATTTAAACTATTTCATCAAATATAATTAACTTTACATCAACTGTAAGAGTTTTAAGAGAATCTTTTAATCTGAATTGAGAAAATTTGATTTGTTTACAATTATTGATTGATTACTATTATTTATTTGGTAAAGTTTATCAACAACCCTTACAGTGATATCACACTCATCAGATTTTAAATCTCTGCTTATATTCTTACCAACAATTAATGACTAAGTTTAAGTCCAAAATCGTATTTAGAAGTATGCATTTTTTGTTAACTTCCAGTCATAAAACAAAATTCAATAATTTGTTTATCATATACATTAGCTTTAAGATTTACCTTATGTAAGTATGGAGTTAAATCTGTTTGTGAAATAATCTGAAAAAGCTTTCTCTACTTCTTTTCTTGTAAAGTAATTTGACAGACCGATTTTACTGTCATAATTATTCAACTGTGTTAGAATAATAGTATATTCACGTTCTGTAACAACATTTGATAACTCATTCTGTAAATAATGTTTGTTCACTACATCCTTAGCATCAATTGGGTCACTTACATTAGACATTCTTCTACCCTTAAAGACAATATAGCCTCTAGTTATTTTAAAAATGGCAAAAATTCTTTATGAAATTCTTTAATTGGATTATTTCTTTTTGCATCTATTAAGGATATAAAATCTATGATTAATGACTCAGATTTTGAAATTAATTCATTACCATTTTTTGGCTCTGATGACTGAAAATCCTTAAAGAGTTTATTTCCAGATATGTCCATTTAATAAAATCAGAATGTCACTAAACTTGTAATTTCAATGCAAATACACATAAATGACCAAAAATTACTTTATAAAAATTTTGTACTCTCTCAGCATTGTAGTACAGATATTTTTTTCCAAATAGTTAACTAGTTTAATCGGTATATTACCACCAAATGAATCAAAAACAAATTTTATATCTTTAATTTTATGATAACAAATTCAGTGAGAACCAACATGATCAGATGTATCTAAATTAACTATTACAGATTCTTATTCTCTAGGATGGCTTGTTAATTCATCAAGTGTAAGAACGACACAAAAGTGTTTGGTTTTTAATTGTGTAACTAATTCTTCTATATCAAAATTACTTAATGCAGTTGGATAGAAATCGATTACTTTTTTGTAAACTTTTTTCTAGATCCTGCACCTTTCTTTTGCATTGCTTGATTATGCCTTTTTTGTTCTCCTAATTCTGCATCAGATTTTTTCTTGTTTATTACTACATTTGCAATTGCTGCAGATCCAGCAGCAAGTGAACCAATAGTTGCTACATATGGTAATGCAGCTAAGAGTAATGGAAGAAATCCATCTTCCTGTTTTGTTAATCCAGCGCCTTCTTTCTTTTTTGTTAGATATTCAAAAATCTTTTTCACAACAGTTACATCTTGTGTAATGAGTAATTACCACCAGTTTTTTCAGTTGTTTCCATTCTTGTGCATCAGTTAAAAATGGTTCAATACTATTTAATTGATAATTATTCATTTGAAATTCTATTTATTTTGTTCTATTCTTGCCACTAGGTAGCAAAGTATATTCGATTGAAAAGTTATTCATTTATATAGATTAAAAATTTTATAAAAATTAATATTTTTTAGATAGCAGTGTGTTACTGCTACTGAAATTTTCACAATCCCCAAACATTGTCATTCATACCTAATTTTATCTTTCCATACATAATGACTTTAACTGCAGTGGCTGCAACTTTTTCTCCTAATGTTACATCACTTGCATGCATTCTTTCATTTGCAGCTAATTGAAGTTGTTTGTCAGCTTAATGTCTTTTTTCTAAAATTTCATGATCACAATTGTTACTGTCATGTTGTTTGCAAGTTCCATCTAACAGATTTATTCCTTGATCTCCATGTGCTGATCTTTCTTTTAGTTTAGTGAAAGGCCCACAAAATTTATAGCCCAGAAGATGCATCTCAGGCTTTGGTACATTATTTAAATCACTAATCCTTTTCCATGCTCTTCACTTTTACAAAATGTATGAGGGAGGTTATTCAAAATTCTGATCAAATGTGGAATTCCTTTCGGATTGTTAACGACGAAATCACTAAATTTATTTGTCAACATTAGCATTATTCCCACCTTTTCATTGTGATAATTTTTATTTCTGTCAATTAATTTATGAACATAACACATTTAGACATATTCGATTGGTTTTTTGAAATATTTTTTTACTAAGACTTCACCAACTTTTTCTCCCTCACTTTGCAATGAATCATCTAAATTTTTGCCTCAGTGCTGGAACAAATTCATTAAAAATTTCCTTTATCAAATATTTGTAATTATTTCGTCTATTCGATTTTATTTTCTTTGGATTATTATCAGAATTTAGTGCTCCTGAATAGTATAATATATCTGCATAATTTGATAAATGAGAACCTTTATATAATGTATTGATCTCTTCCATACTTACCTGCTTTTTAGTTAAAGGATTTGTTAATCCATCTTTTTCTTCATATCTCCTATCACCAATGGTTTATTTAGCTCCATCGAATTTTACTGGTAATTTATCAACGAATTTAAATAAAGCAACTAGTCTTAATCCAAAAACCTTATCTTCACTGTGATTAATATATTCTATCATTCTTTCACCTACACTTATTTGTTTAACATGTTTATCCTTTTTTGTTTCTGTCTCTTCATTAATAAATCTTGTATTTCTGATTCACTTAATGTACAGTCACAGTGTGGACTTCCATAGTCTTTAATTGGCGGTATATTATTAAATTCTTCTAACTGATAATGAGAATTAGGAACCATTTGCTTTTCAACTTGTCTATTTTCTTCAACAGCTTTCAAAACATTATCACCTAAACCTTCAATACCTTTATTTAACTTTTTCAATTGCATCGATAACCAGATGATCTTCTTTACTATATTTTTCATACTCTGTTCTTGGTTCTTTCTTCCATTTTTTAAGCTCTTCTCTTAACTGTTCTTTTACTGTTCTATTTCGACTATCTTTTTTAACTACTTCCTCACCATATTTTGCAGACGTTTAATACAGATGAAAAAATATTAACTAAACATTTTTAACATCTATGTTTAACATTTATGTTTATGTTTAACGTTTATGTTGTTATGAAATGTTGTATTTTATTTCTGAACTTTACTTCATTGGCTTTTTTAGTCATGTCTATCACATAAAATCCAAATTGATCATTCCAGCATTTACTACACATTTCTATAAATTCAACAAACTTTAAATCACCAGCAGCAAACTCATGATAAATATGATTTAAATTTGTGTCATCTTGTCTAAGGATATTTAAAGAATTAAGATTATCTCTGACTAATGGTTTCGGTATTTTGGAGTAAGTTTGAACCAAATAAAAGCAATCAAGTCCTCTATGTCTTCCTCTAGTAAAATATTCCCTAATTATATTCTGATTTTCAAGAATGAAGTCTTCAAATACGAGTACAGAATTTTCTTGACATTGATCTAATGGAATAATTTCTTCCAATATTTTCAATGCAACTAGTAATATTTTTGTTACACTTATCTTCATTTTTTTACACCTGTTTAATACATTCTCGATATTTCAGTTGATCTAACTTTTAGAAGAAATGTACAAATGATTAATTTAATTCCAGTTCAACCATCCCAGTACTAGAATATAATGATCGATCATTAATGTTGTTTTACCATTACCACTTGCTCCTATGGTTGCACATCAAATAGAGTTTGATAAAAGTTTACCATGTTTACTTATTGATTTCTTCTCTGGAATTCTTATTTTTGGTTCCCAATCACAATTCATTTAATTAAATAAATTGTTAATACTAAATGAGCAGATTATTTCAATTGAGTGGTAATTCATCTGTCTGAAAAAAGATTAACTGTACCTATACAAAACAGCTTTAGTAATGGTGCATTGGTTCGCTTTTATTCAATTTTTGGAAGTCCAAATATTACGTTGATAAATAATAAATTATATTGTGATGGAGAAACGACAGAAATTCCAACTGGCCAGTATAGTTTGAAAAACTTAGAACAATTTATTCATTCCAAAAAGCCTAGTATTCACATTCAAGCTGATGAAAGTTTAAACAGACTGTCATTGAGATTGATGTTAACTTATATATGGATATAAAAGATATTATCAATAGTGTCCTGGGATTTATGAAACAAATTGTTGAGGCTAATGAAAAGACTGTTGCTAATGATGTTCCTAAAATTAATCTATTTGTATTAATAAATACAAATTTTAATTCAGTTTTCGGAATGTTTGTAAAGCATACTGATCGTTTTCATCAAGAAACTGATATTATTACCTCATTGAAGCTTAATGCAGAATTAGGTAGACTAATAATTCATGAACCACATTATCCCTTAAATATTACTTTTTTTTACTCAATTCGAAATTTAGAAATAATTGCAACTGATGAAAATGAGAATTTGATTAACTTTAATGGTGCTTATATAACAATAATTTTAGAAATGTCTTAATAAATTTTATTCTTATTAAATCATGAACAAAATCGAGAGTTTTCAGTTTTACTGATTCTTATTCAATGAAAAGACTAAAGATAATCTAAATGTCTCCAATAAGAAACAGAGATTAATGTGAATATTGAAGGTGGATCGGTTCATCCATACTACACACAACTATATTTAAGTTTTAGTATTATCGTAGCTGATGCTACAGATTATCTACCATGTGATGGAAAATCCAATAAAAAATTATTATGTGACGAGAGTTGTTTGAGGTCATCACTATATAGAAAGGAAACAATATTATATCTGGAATGGAACATCCATTCATTTCTTCATTTGTCCTTATGATATAAGATTCGACTACAGGCGATGAGTTAACTGTGGAAGGTCATATCCTCAACAATGGTAAGATAAAAACTGAGAAAAAAGAAGTGCTTTTCCAATGGATTTACCGAGCGAGGTGACGCAGTGGTTAGCACACTGGACTCGCATTCGGGAGGACGACGGTTCAATCCCGCGTCCAGCCATCCTAATTTAGGTTTTCCGTGATTTCCCTAAATCGCTATAGGCAAATGCCGGGATGGTTCCTTCGAAAGGGCACGGCCGCCTTCCTTCCGCGTCCTTCCCTAATCCGATGAGACCGATGACCTCGCTGTTTGGTCTCTTCCCCCAAACAATCCAATCCAATCCAATCCAATGGATTTGTTTGGTTGATTTTTCAAAGATTATAAAGAAGTTATGTGATTTTTACTTGGAGTTCAAGTGCTGAGATGCTATTCTCAGATGAGCTGATAAAAACGATGCTGGAATTGAATTAAAAGATATACTTCCAAAAAAAGGAAAAGTTGTAGTAGAATCCATGGAAACTCGTGTTCTTCTTGTAAAGTATTAACCAGAATATTCATTAGAACTAAAAGAAGAAAGATTAAAAAATTTAAAAAATTTCTTTCTTTGAATCACAAATAGTTGCAATAGACAGATTAGAAGGAAAAAGACATTTTGAACTTGATATTACTAATTATTATAATTCTTCAGAATTTGATATGCCTTCCTTTGTTTTCGTTGTTTTCAAAACTAATCGAAAAAAAGTAATCAAATAATTGATTCTTCTTTATTCAATCATGTTAAATTTACAAAATATCTATGTGGAAAACGGAAGAAATGAAAGTTTTCCTCAAGAATTTCGGAATCTTGACCCACCAAATAACTATCTGAAAGCATATGATGCTTTCCTCAATTTTATGAGAGTTACTCAATTGAATGACGATGTCAATGTAAATCCGTTCAGTTTTATTGAAAATTATCCTACTTTTTGTTATGAATATGACTAGGAGAATGAATTGTTACCCACACAGAAAACTACAATGAAATTAGCTGCCACTTTTAATGATAAAATTCCGAAAAATACAATTTCCTACATATTCATGTATGTTAAGAAAAATTTAAGATATGATGATCAGATTAGAATTTTGAGGGAAAATTTTGAATATTTTTTAAAATCTATATGAATGGATGTCTACTGAAGAGGATAAATAATTCTAGCAATTCTGATTGGTTATTAAAGATCGGTGAGCTAGCGAAAAATGAATTGTACTACATTATGGGATATAACTATTTAAATACTAGATCTGAAAGGAGAATTAATGTGTAGCTTGATACTAAATTTAAAATTATTTCGCCAGACAAGTTTAATAAAGTAATAAATGAATTGGACTTTCAGTGTTTTGAAGATGGTGATATTAAACTGAGGTATAACGGATTCGAGGGAGCTGAAATTGGTAATCAAATAATTGATTCTTCTTTATTCAATCATGTTAAATTTACAAAATATCTATGTGGAAAACGGAAGAAATGAAAGTTTTCCTCAAGAATTTCGGAATCTTGACCCACCAAATAACTATCTGAAAGCATATGATGCTTTCCTCAATTTTATGAGAGTTACTCAATTGAATGACGATGTCAATGTAAATCCGTTCAGTTTTATTGAAAATTATCCTACTTTTTGTTATGAATATGACTAGGAGAATGAATTGTTACCCACACAGAAAACTACAATGAAATTAGCTGCCACTTTTAATGATAAAATTCCGAAAAATACAATTTCCTACATATTCATGTATGTTAAGAAAAATTTAAGATATGATGATCAGATTAGAATTTTGAGGGAAAATTTTGAATATTTTTTAAAATCTATATGAATGGATGTCTACTGAAGAGGATAAATAATTCTAGCAATTCTGATTGGTTATTAAAGATCGGTGAGCTAGCGAAAAATGAATTGTACTACATTATGGGATATAACTATTTAAATACTAGATCTGAAAGGAGAATTAATGTGTAGCTTGATACTAAATTTAAAATTATTTCGCCAGACAAGTTTAATAAAGTAATAAATGAATTGGACTTTCAGTGTTTTGAAGATGGTGATATTAAACTGAGGTATAATGGATTCGAGGGAGCTGAAATAATGATTATGTTTTTCATGAGCTATAGTTCACTGTGTGATTAATTTTTTATTGGTTTAATTTTTTATATCTTATTGTCTGGGTGGGCTGGATTTGCTCAGAACATGATCCCGTAGTGCAACCAATGTACCCAGTGAATGGTATACCTAGATGACATAATCGTGTATCCAAAGAGTATTTATGAACATTTGGAATGATAGCGTGAAGTGTTTCATTGTCTGTGTCCAGCATGGTTAATGTTCAGTTTAGAGAAATATTTTGTATTGCAAGAAGTTCAGTATTTGGGTCATATTGTAGGGCAAGACAGAATATGTAATGAACCAAAGCTAGTTGAGGTCGTTTAAAATTTTCCAACACCCACCAAGGTTAGGGAGTTGCAATCTTATCTGCGGCTCACAAATTTTTACCATAGGTATGTTGCGAAATGTCCAGAAATTGGAAGACCTCTCACGCAGCTGCTACAGAAAGGAGTGAAGGTTCATTGGACAGATAAGTGTGAGGTGGCGTTCCAGAAGTTAAAAGACCTGTTGATGTCCAGCCGCATCTTTGTCTACCTGGATTCGCCAGAGCACAGCGTTGTCTCCATAAGAAGTAATTTTTCGGCGCAAGATGCCAACCCTTCGAGTTTTGCATAGCTCCGCCACAAGGAGACACCTTGTCAGTGAATGATTTTGCTAGGAGAGTGAAACTTATCTGGAGACAAGGCAAAAAATGAATACAAAGGTTTTAAAGAAACAGGAAAGAGCACATGATGTGAAATCAGTGTTACCTAAGTACCATGCAAGACACTGGGTCATGTTAACGAATCCTTATGTGCCGAAGGGGAAAACGAAGAAGTTTGTGTCACAGCATAACAGCCCCCACCAGTCAACAGAGATGATGTTGCTGGTTAACGTTAAATTGCAGCTCTCCACCTGCCCTTCGATAGTCACAGAAGCCGAATTATGCTGTTTACGGGGATATGGGTAATTTGCCTAGTCTGATCGTAGATTCCATAGACTGGGGGAGAGAAACTGTGGGTGAGGAGAAGAAAAAGGAAAAAGTAAAGTGAAGGAAACAGGATAACATAGCGAATTATCAGTATATGCTAGGACCTCGAGCATGGATCTGGGACAGAAATAAGTAGCAGTAGCAACTGGTAGTCATTGCTTCATTAACACCAGCCACTTGTGTATTCCTTGTGGTTATCATAGTTATTTGTTTCTTTTTCAAGAGAAGAGTTGCTCAAATTCCAACCCTCACAAGCTTCAGAATACGGTTTTAAACCGATCACAATAGCATGGGAGTGTAATGAGTGAACATTCATGAAACCAATGACTAAGTGTGCTCAAGGACCACAAGGAACAATTGTTTATAAGAGAGAGAACTGTAGTGAAATTAGTAGTGACAAGCCACATTATATAGATTCAGAGGAAGTAGACTGTGTAAATATGATACAGTTGGTAGACGGTTCAAAATTGTGTAAATGGAGTCATTGTGTAAATAGATGTAAAAGCAGAATGAAGAAACACATTCATTCCTTAGAGGTTGGGAGTGTAGAGGATCGAATGATTAAAGCGATTAAGATGGATAAAGGAAGGACTTTTACTGTAATGAAGTTATTTACAATGTGTAGAGATCCTGGGAACCAGAAATCATATATGTGTCACATTCTATTGCGCCGATCAATGGTATGATACCAATGTGTAATTGAGTCGGAGGAACGGCGAGTTCAGCAACACAAAAGAGAATGCTGTGTAACCATCCAGCTCGCTGCACGCCTGGTTGTCAATATCGAGGGCAGTAATCAAGTCAGTTACGACAGCCAAGCAACACCAAAATATTCCACCGACCTACTGTGGAAGCATAATTGCAGATGTCAGTGGCAGAATGCAATATTTAAGGACCGGTAGTCAGCTGGTCAACATCGACCATCGGGAAGTGTTGGAACGTGGAGTGTGTGTCACTTACTGCAGACACCAGTTCAGAGTCATCACTGCCATCGCAATCATCGTAATAGTCATCATCGTAGTGCAGGTCATCACCTAGAAGGCGCCAGAGTGACGCCGCCGCCGTAACTATCGTCAGACGCCATCAACAGACAGGCACCTGTCATGGCAGTCAACGCTTGGGGTGCATTGTGATAACGCAGTGTCGCCATCGTCCTGGGCGACTGCCACCACAAACGCTGTGACCTCTGCCTGAGACAGGGACCCTGGTCTTCCGACACCAGACAGCCGCCACTTGTGATAGCCCCAGAGCCACGATCAAAGGGAGGCCCGTGGTACATGGTTCTAGCTGTCGCAAGTATGATCCAGCTAGGCCGGAGCGCCACTGTCGAGGCAGCAGTTCCGAGTTATGCCAGCGCAGCTACAGACCCAGCATAGGGCAGCCAGGTGAGTGGAAGCAAACCTCGTCCAGACAGCCTACAACCAATATATGGCAGATGAGTAATAAATGTTGTTATTTTGTCATCATGAGCCATCCATGAAGACACCTGACCATCCTCTTCCTCACGCCTAGCAGGGAACCCATGTTCGATCCTGGCCATGGGCAGTGGAGTCCATGCCTGTTAACATGGCCTGTTTACACTGGTATCTGATGTTGTCATTCAGAATGCTGTAATCCACAAACATCTAATTTCTTGTGTTTAGATACCCCACTTGATTATCAGCTGATTGTCTTGAAAATTATGACATCGAAATTTCATGTGACATGTTCCATCATTCTTGATGTGAGTATTGTGAGCTGGAAGGAGTGGAATGAGCATTGAAAATTTTATGATGACACTTATGTTCACGATTTTTTAATGTTTTATGAAAATTTATGTTGTTTTAGGAGATTTATAAAATGATGATACTAACGATATTCAGGAAAGCTTTTAAAATGTTTTCTAGATTGTTATGGTAATGATATTAAGATGAGTACATTGCGAAGTTGTTGTGATCCTGAGGTAAAAGCAAATCCTAAACAGGACATTACAGTGAAAATTTAAATGAATTAGGCTCATTTCTTTTAAAAAAAGCGAGTTCCTGTACTACAGCACTAAATAAAAACTATTATACTCTATCCCTTGGTTACAAGCAATTTACTTTTCACTTTGCTTCAAAGAAGTATTTTGTGGGTGTACCTTGTGCCTTTGTTATTACAAAGATTATTTTCTTCATCTATTTATGTTGTTATTCCATCTGTCATGGAGTATACATGAGTATACTGTGTTTTGTTGCGCCATAGTTCCATCTTTCATAGCAAACAGCTCCTGCAACCAAAGCAGTCAAATGATGTCATAGGCGGGTGTCTCAGGACCTCTCAAACACAAAGCATACTGAGGCAATAATAATTATTCAGTAAGCTGGCGGTGTAGATGACACCTCCCAGAGCCTCTGAAAAAAGGAATCGCTAAATGTTATGGCACAAGCAGGGCTTCTGTAGGTGCCGAGATGATGGGAAAGCTGGGACAAATGATCTCATGTCTGTCCATCAGATTTTCTTGGCACCTCCAGCCTATTATATTGTAGTGACCAGGAGCATTGTGGTTTCAAAAACTCTACTTGGTCAGGCTTGCTATTATACAAGTTTAACTCAAACAGACATTACGCGGTCGTCACTAACTGCTAGCTATGAGGGAAGGTACATACCACTCTTCAAATAGGGATGAATCAGTAAGCGACGATCACTGTATCTACAATAGCCACATGTCTCTGCTCCTGCTAAGTCTGGATGGTGTCCACATGGTACTTCTCCACTGGCGTGACACCCACTTGGTATTTGCCAACAGACGTTAGTCGTCTTCCTAGCGGCATGGGGGTTTGAGACTGGGCCTTCTAGCTGTCCAGTCGTCACAGCCTCAGCAGAATGAGAATGTCACTGTTCATCATCCTAAGCAGAGACACAGCACTGCTGTCATCCATGATGGGTGCTGTGGTTTGACTCCACCTGCCCCAGTATCCTTCAAACTGAGCAGCATAAACAGACTAGCTGTTGTGACTGAATTTTCTGTCCTCCACTGGCTGCTGCACAGCACCTGGCGCTAGCACTTCTGCTATTGTGCTGATCGCACTATTCCATTTGATGTCATCATTGCCCGAGGGAATATGCAATGCACTGTCTGTTCTATGCGCCACTGATGACATCAGAAGGCCTCTGCAGACTGAAATAAGAATACATCACGAAGGATGGTTGCCATCTCCCCTGCACCACCTCCACTGCAGTAGCTTCATAGGAAATAGAGGGACTATTCGTCCAGTACAGTTTCCATGATGAACTATCACGACAACCTCCACCATCCCACTGAAACGAGGCCCAGGGTAGTGAATTGCAGACATTGTGACCTGCCACGACTAGCCATATACCCACCATGGCGGTCATGCAGCCCAGATGCTACAGTTTCAAGTTATAAATCTACCGGGTGATCCAAAAGTCAGTATAAATTTGAAAACTGAATAAATCGCGGAATAATGCAGATAGAGAGGTACAAATTGACACACATGCTTGGAATGACATGGGAGTTTATTAGAAAAGTTCAAAAAATGTCCGACATATGGCGCTTCATCTGATCAGAATAGCAATAATTAGCATAACAAAGTAAGACAAAGCAAAGAGGATGTTCTTTACAGGAAATGCTTAATATGTCCACCATCATTCCTCAACAATAGCTGTAGTCGAGGAATAATGTTGTGAACGGCACTGTAAAGCATGTTCAGAGTTATGGTGAGGCATTGGCGTCGGATGTTGTCTTTCAGCATCCCTAGAGATGTCGGTCGATCACGATACACTTGCGACTTCAGGTAACCCCAAAGCAAATAATCGCATGGACTGAGGTCTGGGGACCTGGGAGGCCAAGCATGACGGAAGTGGCGGCTGAGCACACGATCATCACCAAACGACACGCGGAAGAGATCTTTCACGCTTCTAGCGATATGGGGTGGAGCACCATCCTGCATAAACATCGTACGTTCCAGCAGGTGTTTCTCAGCCAGGCTGAGGATGATGCGTTCTGTAACATATTGGCGTACCTCTCACATGTCACAGTAGCAGTTACAAAACCAGAATCAGGCATTTCCTCGAAGAAAAAAGACCGGATAACGGTAGATGTGGTAAATCCAACCCATACCGTGACTTCCTCGTCGTGCAATGGAGTTTCCACGACAGTTCTAGGATTTTCCGTAGCCCAAATTCTGCAGTTGTGTGAGTTGACAGACCCTCGGAGGGTGAAATGAGCTTCGTCCGTCCACAACACGTTACTCAACCAATCGTCATCTTCCGCCATCTTTTGAAACGCCCACACAGCAAATGCCCTCCGCTTCACTAAATCACCAGGTAACAGTTCATGATGCCGATGGATTTTGTACGGATAACATTGGAGGGTACGCCTGAGTGCCAACCAAACAGTAGTGTATGGAATGCCAGTGCGACGTGCGACTGAACGACCGCTGACTTCCCCGTGCATAGACGAACCCGCTACAGTCTCCATTTCTTCCTGAACTGTCTCAGCAGCATTACGCCTGGTGCTCGGTCGGCCACTACGGGTCTATCGCCTAAACAACCCGTGGCTTCGAACTTCGAAATCATTCTCGCCACAGCTGCATTTGTCAACGGACCTTTACCCGTTCGAATCCCCTTCCTATGGCGATAGGATCGTAACGCTGAACTAGCACATTCCCCATTGTGCTAATACAGCTTCACTAAAAGCGCCTTTTCAGGTAACGTCAACATGCTGCGACTGCTGGCGCATCTGATTCTCTCTCTCATTACAGCTCCTTTTATACACTACTGTCATGCGTAGTCACTGACATTTTGCTGTCCAGCGTCATCTGTCGAACATTTTGTGAATTTGTTTTTCTAATAAAACCCCATGTCATCCCAAGCAAGTGCGTCAATTTTTACCTCTCTATCTACATTATTCCGTGGTTTATTAAGTTTTCAAATTTATACTGACTTTTTGATCACCCAGTGTTTGTGTGGTGTCTGCTCTGTCAGACACTGACAGCAGGATAGACAGCACTCAGATGTATACTTTTCTGTAAAAGCACAACGGCTCCTTGATGTTTGTGTCAGTGTAGATGCAGTAATATCGTCCGCATTCCTATGGAAACTAGTAATTTATGAGTAGATGGTTAATGGAAGAGTGACACTGTGTTGCAGCGTGCGATAAGTCATAAATCTGAGGCAGTCAGCGACTGTGTCCGGATGGCACCACTCATATAAAGGAGTAAATCTGGGTTCGAGTCCCGGCCCAGCACAAATTTTCAACATTTCCCATTGCATTACCACAATACCCTGTGCATCTGAAAGTCAGTAATTCCCACCAACCACTTACCTCTGTTTCCCCGTTCTCTATTTCATATAAAAGTTACAGGTTATTTAAGTAACAACTGAAATACTTGTGCATGCACTCAGAAATCATTATTTTTTTTAGGTTACTCTTGCAGAAGTGTTTTACACATGCAGCCTTTGAACTTTAAAGGGCAAATACTACTTTCTTTATTTAGTTGCCTCGATATTGCATTTCTCGTGGAAAATAATCCATTAGTTTATTCTGTTTCAAGATTTTTTAAGAAGTTAACCGATTTTCGGATTTTCAGAATTTGTCTAACGCATCACATATCGAATATAACTCTTGTGCTGGGTTTGGCTGTTTGTTAGTAAGTATTTTACCTTTGTGTAAATTGCAAGGTGGCACATATTTTCGGGATTCTGTATTGTCAGAGTTTTGGTTATGACAAAAACTGTCAAATTTGTTATACTTTATGTACGAAGAATTCTTTGGGAGTGTAAAAGATGTAAGATGTATCAAGTTCATCTTACAAATTATTCCTTTTTGATGTCTGCTATTTATGAGGGATAATTTTAGAAGGATGGGAATTAGTTTTCATAATTTTGCCGGTCAGAAGAATTTCGACGTTTATCTGCAGGGCTACCATCCCATTTTCCATTCGTTGTTTCACTTTTTTGCCAAGTATCGGAGGTGGAGTTGACATTATTTGATTAATACGTAGACTACCAGTACCTCAAGATAAACTTAAACAAGCAACCCTTTGTGAACGCAATTCTGCATTGCTCTGAAGTTAAATCCAATCTGCTTCCTGATCTTATTATTAAGCGTATAGCACATAGCTTTATTTTTTAAAATTCTCCCGAATAGACGACTATTTACTGGTACCTCCAGTGGTTCTTTGTAACATTCACCCCAGTGTCATGCCGGCCGTTGTGGCGGAGCGGTTCTAGGCGCTTCAGTCCGGAACCACGCTACTGCTGTGGTCGTAGGTTCGAATCTTGCCTCGGGCATGGCTGTATATGGTGTCCTTTGGTTAGTTAGCTTTAAGTAGTTCTAAGTCTAGGGGACTAATGACCTCAGATGTTAAGTCCCATAGTGCTCAGAGCCATTTCAAACGCCAGTGTCATCTCTGTTCTTGTGCTCAGCGAAATCACGTGGGTTTTTGCACTGGTGGCTTTGCGTAAGTGGTTCAATTTTACCTGACAACCAAATTGATCTTTTCTCTAGCACCTCTTAGCACTTTACTGCATCAACACATTTGTCTTTCCGATGTGTCTCCACTGTGTTTTAGTTTATGTAACAAATATCGAAAATATGATGTTACAATGCTTGTGTTGTTCAGAAATACGATATAAAATTTCCCTGGACATGTCTGTAGGAACAGACACTCAAGCGACTATAGCCGTTATGAAATACACGAAATCCATTCACAGTTACAAACCATCAGCTGTATACCCGAATGACAACAGGAAAGATTTTTACCAGACCACAGCTCGAACCAGGATTTCCTGCTTATCGCAAGCAGTCACCTGACAATTAGGCTATGCAAGCACGAGTCATGGTCAGACCCAAACTTCCGTATGTCGTCAACCATGTGCCTACAATCTGCACTCGTATATCCATTTTGTATATTCCCGTACAGGAGAGACTTTTTTAATTTAAAGTCGCTTGCCCAGTTTCGGCCTGTGTCGTTTACAACTACAATAGAAAGTGCAGGCTTGTGGCCATCGCCTTCTTGAATCTCCAGCTCGCTGTGATTATGCGCAGAAATTATGCCAGAATGTGCCTCGTTTGCGTCACATTCCACTGCATCATCGTTTGGCACAAATCTCTACTGTAATTGGAATTTTGCACTCACGTAACTTATTTCTGTACTGTAGGAAACCTGATTTTTTCTGTTTTCGTTATTGGAATTTCAAGTTCATTTTTATTTCAAAGAATTTCGGGATTAATATCCCGTAGCCCTTCGATGTCGAGAAATTTGTAAATATGAAACAAAACATGAAACACCTATGCAATTCTGTAAGGTCAGTTATGGGCACAGAATAACGTAACAATTTAGTTTTCTTTTCTTCTTTTTTTATAATACATGATAAGCGAATGATAATGGTTTATTCTATGACTACTACTGTAGTCGTCTATTAGGTCTACAACTTTGCTTCCGCCCTTTTGCAATAGACGGCAGTAGTGGAAAGTAGTGGTGCAAGTCGTACGTCGTTAAGTGTCATACAGCAAGCTTAGGCATTAGAGTACATAAGGCCATCAAAATATTAGTCGATTTTTGATTGCATCATAGAGTTACTCTCGACTGAATGTATCAGCTGACGAGCCCAATAATCGTCACCTGCGGGAGGTTTTAATGTTCTCCTTTGATATGAAGAAATCTGCGGCTGAGGTTCATAAAAAGCTGGGTAAGACCTATGATGAGACGCCTGTTAGTGACAGAACTTCACAGATAATGGTTTACGTGCTTCACGATTGGTGATTTTGACGTCGACGACCGGCTTGGTTGTGAAAGAGACGGCTTTCGATGCTACTGCAACCGACGGGAACAATCACAGGAGATCGTTATCGAAAGCAATAGATGTGTCTGAGCCGAGAACTGAAAGACAAACGGCCACACTACAGCGATAGGCATGAAAAAATGAGTTTACAGCATGACAGCGCGCGATTCCATGTCGAAAATCCCGTCAAAACATTCCTGGAAACGTTGAAATGGGAGGTTCTACCCCATCCACTGTATTCTCCATATATTCCTCCCTCTGACTGCCAACTTTCTCGATCTATGAGACACGACCTAGCTGAGTAGCACTTACAGTCATATGAACATGTGCAAATTTGGATTGATTCATGGCTCCCCTCAAGGAATCCCCAGTTTGCCCACTGTGGGATTCGTATGCTGCCCTAAAACTGGGAGAAAGCAGTGGCCAGCGATGGCCAATACTTCGACTCGTAAATTTTTTGTAAGTTTTTCACAATAAAGTCTCGAACTTAGAGAAAAAACGGCAGATGCAAAGTTGTAGACTGAGTGTTTGTTGTATATTTTATTGGCTTACATTATTTTTTACTTATGTACCTAAATGTTACTATGTGATATATGATGGTCACGATGTTTGATAAAGATGTTTACTGGTTTTTCATACTTGTTTACATTTATCATCAGATTGTCTTTGTCATAATTGCTTTATTAAGTTGTGCTTGCTATAGTTTCATTTGAGTATTAGGTTTTACCATAAGAAGGTTTGATAAACTGTTTGCAACCAGTTTCAGCTTTTCTTTTTGCTACCACTGGACTGGAATACTTCTCTTTTTTGTTTCCTGGGGTTTAATTATATAATGGTTATGTAGTTGCAGCTATTAAGGTCAAGAAGTTTGGCGAGACATACTTGTATATACTTGTTTCTCATTTTCTGTGAACGCTCAGTGAGAATTTATATTTTCATGTTAACGTGTCATGCAGAAAACACCGGATAGAAAAAATCTTAAAATTCCATCAATTTTCAAAAGTATTATACCTTCTGGACAGCGTAAAGTATTCTCTTCACGCTATTTTCCCCGACAGTTTTATTTCTGTTGTGTGGGTCCCTAATTAGTTTTGATTAATGTTAATTCCCACTCTTAAAATAGAAATTGCTTAATACGCTTATTCATTGGTATTGACATACTGATTTATTTGTCTTATTATTACGAATCTGATTATGATCATCTGAGTGTTTGAGATATTGTACAGCTCACTTTAGAAATCAATTTAGAATATCGTATCACCTAAGCCAGAAACTGTAAAGGCCAGCAAAGCATTTTGTTATGCACATATGTTTTTATATTTCTGTTGTTGCAAAGCGAAGTGAACTGAGTCTGACCAAACTCAGTTACACTTTAAATATAATTTATTTAAAGGATCCATTCATCTATGTCCCATATATCTTTTCGAAAGTGTGAATGATGAACAACTCTAGATGTCACTCGAAACAGTGGTCCCTTTAAGTTAATAATTTTTATCTTTTCGTTTCTCATTAATTTTCACCTTCTGTGCCTAGTTTCTGTATTGGGGTATATGCCGCTACATGAGTGCCGTTTTAGTGTATCAAAACTCAAGGGCAGCACCGAGACCTTGCAAAGTTACAGCATAGGCCAATATTTATTCAATAACTACACAGAATGGGTAGGGACAACGGCTCCCATACCTATCAGGACATACATGTGAGTTCTTCTTTTGTAATTTGATTCAGCTAAAGGGAAGATGTCTTACGCCAGGCGTTTTCACATTAGCTAGTACCACAGGCCACAAACTCCTCACTGTGACTATGTAAGCATCGCATCAATGGAAGAAAATTCTATGTCATTTGTTTCACAAAGATTCATTTTATTTATGTTTTATGCTCTTCTTACTTTAAAACATGTTTAGTGGGCTAATGACTTACAGTGAAGAATTTCACCGACGCAAAGCATGTACTGTAGAATGCCCAACCCACTGACGACTAAACAATGCTGTTCCCCACAGGCCCACGTGCAGCTCTTGTTACTGGAACTGCTCTGCTGTGGAAGTGTGCCACTTCAGAAATAATCTTCAGTAAAATATTATTTCGAATATAGATCCCTCTGCTGCAGTTCCATATAGAGTGGCGTGACTCAAAAGTTGTTTAAGGGCAGAGCCTCTCCTTTCCAGGCAAGAGTGAAAGGTAGGTAAAAAAGTTTACTAGACTGAACAGTGAGAGGTGTACCGCCATCATATCAACTGCGCGAGCTGCGGTTAGTCCATCACTGGTTTAGGCCATCTGCAACAGCCGCTATCGTGTTTTGTCTCTGTTACGGAGCAGAAAACACAACCTTGATGTTCTTGAGATGGGGAACTCCACCTTATGGAGTGTGCCAATGTAACCTATATTAGGGCTATAATCCCAGACTTTAGTGATAATTCTCAACTGCCTATGAGACAGAACTCTTTGACTGTAATTATGTCCCAGTGGACCTCGACACAAACATTAGTTCTATTCTAGCCTCGAGGCACTTGGAATGGTTTACATTACAGAAATTCGTATAGTCCCGCGAACACAGGTGAGTGGATTTTATGCTGAGGTTTTATGAGTTTTTCATAAGGATATAATGTTTCATTGTTGGTATCACATTCCTGAAGCCTCCTACTGTGGTGCCTCTTCCACAATTGATACATATTTGTTCTCCAGAAGTTATTACTTTAGACGGAGCTTTAATTGTGTCTGAAGAGAAAACGGTTACTGGCAGCAAACTAAAAAGCTAATGAGTGTTTAACAATTTGAATTATAGCAATATCTGTGGAAAATCATTTGATCAGACGCTACAAAAAGAAGCTTAACTTAAAGAATCGCTGCAGTGGGATATTCATGTACCCCGATCACATATTTTTACATGAAACAACTCCATCAGAAAGCTCTCTCATATTCCATGAACTGTAGCCAAAGACATAAAATTACATAGATGTGCAATTTCACTGCTATAACTTGCAGAAATTTATACGAATTATTATGTAAGCAGCCTATGTTGTGCGCAGTATTATCTTACCCCTTACACATGAAACACGATCAGTTAATTAAATAAATAATTTAACCTCGTTAAATGGGCAACTAACTCATAAACATCAATTACAGGAGAATTTTAATAACAGGAACAACATTTATACACAAAACGTAAATGAGTAACATGCATCAGAAATTATTTTTACACTTTTATATTTTAACGAGGAGCCGTTTTTTAATATTTAAATGGCACTTGTATCATATTCCAGCATACTTAGTTCAATCAAGTTTCTTAGTTCAATCAAGTAATTCCAAACGAAGCGAACTGCAGTTATGCAAATGACACAATGTACGAGTTTAAGTCAAATTATCCAAATCCTCCTAAAAATTAACTTTTGCAGGAGTCATATGCATTCCTTGAAAGCATACTTACAGTTGGTACTACTGTGGTAACATGCAACTCACTTGATCTTTATGGCAACAGAAGTGAGCTGGCAGTGGCAGCATAAAAATATCCCCTCCATTAGCAAAATGCGCAAACGAACAACAAGGAGCAGTGATACGGTTACTTGGTCATAAGGAGTGAAAGGGCCTGAAATTCGTGGTAGACCATTAGCACAGTACAGGGACAGTAAATTGCTGTTATGAAGTGCTTTCAGGTGCGTCGATGATTCAAATGTGGCTGCAAAAAACCGACTCACTAACAGGAAGCAGGGCGCCTGTCAAGATCCACAAGGGCCGAAAAAATGGAGCAAGCTCAGTTAACGGTTTTGACGAATAGGCAGATTACTATCGATGGCATAATGTTTACTTTGAACGTCAGTCATGGTTCTGTCAATACCATCATCCATGATGAATTTGGCTTATGATAAAGTTCGTTTGTCATGGACGCCATGACAGCTCACTGAAGAACACAAACTTAGGTGTCTTGAGGTAAACCAATATTTACTTGACCATTATAACAGAGAAGGCGAGCCATTTTTGGAAATAATAGTGACGCGTGATTAAACGTGGGCTCATCACTATGAGCCAGAATCAAAACGCCAGAACATGGAGTGGAAGTACCTAGAATCACCAGTTAAGAAAAAATTCTAGTCTGCAACATCAGCAGGAAAGTTTATGCAAATATTCCTTTGCATGGGATGCAAAAAACAAAATCTATTACTGTGCATTGCTGACTAACAAACCTAAACCAGCAATTCGCAATAAAGGATGAGGTCTTTCGTCATGGTATGTTTTACTGTTACGCAGTAACGCCCATCCTCACATGGCTCGCCTCACTCTTGACACAATCCAGAAATTATGTTTCGAGCCGCTGGAACATCCTCCTAACAATCAAGATAATTCTCCATCAGACTTTTATTCGTTTGGCCGCTGAAAGAATCTTTGCGAGGTCACCGATTTTGCTCGTCACAGAGGTGCCAGAAGTGGTGCATCAGTGACTTCACAACCAACCGCAAACCAGTGGCTTCTCAACCATTGCAAACCTTTTCAGCAGACATACACCAGCTTGTGGACGGCTGGGCCAAGCGCATTTCAAAGAAAGAAAACTATATTGAAAAATAATGTGTAAATCAAATTGTATTTTTCAAGTAAACGGAGTGTCTCATCAAAAGTCCGAATAATTTTTGACTAACCCTCATAAAACTGTACCCTCGTCATTTATGTTTCAATCTGGACTCCAGTGAGCAACGATGTTGGTCTAACCATGTCTTGACTCCTGCTTGAAAGTTAAACAGGACAATTCAGACAGAGCTGCCAGTCGTGCTGAACTCATTTATGGAACAGATACGTCAGCTACTATCGTCTGCCGGAAAATTTTTGTTAATACTTCTAGGTTGGTTACATGACAGAAATGTTAGCTTTGCTACAACGGTGTGTGTATGTCTGATGTTTTTAGGAAATAAACAACTACGGAATTAAGTTTTTTTTTTTTTGATTGATAGCTTGTCATTCAGTTACTGTGTAATTCCCACACAGTGAACTATGCACTTGCTGTAGCGTATAGACTGTATTCGGTAAAAAATATGTCAGAGCTGCGACAGAGACAGCCGCAGGTGGGCGAGAGCATTATGCATTGCAAAGCAAAACTCGGCCAAGTGGCGTTGTGAAGCAGAGCCATCTGGGCGCGGTATAGCAACCGTCGGTTGTGAAAACACACTTGACAACAAATAATACTGAGTCAATAATGAGCATCAAAACGGATACAGGGATCAGTGAACACAGGGTTGTTGTAGCGAGATTAAATATTGTAACCCCCAAATCCTCCAAAACTAAACGAAAATATACCTATTCAGAAAAGCAGATAAAAATTCACTTGACGCCTTCCTGAGAGACAATCTCCACTCCTGACAAATTAATAATGATAAGTGTAGACCAGATGTGACTCGAATTCAAAGAAATAGTAGCGGCAGAAATTGAGAGGTTTATACCAAATAAATTAACAATCGTTGGAGCTGATCCTCCTTGGTACACAAAATGGGTTAAAACACTGTTGCAGAAACAACGAAACAAACATTCCATATTTAAACGGACGCTAAATCCACAAGATTTGCTATGTTTTACAGAAGCTCGAAATTTTGCGCGGATTTCAATGCGAGATGCTTATAACAGTCTCCACAACGAAACTTTGTCTCGAAAACTGGCACTGGCAGAAAATCCAAAGTGATTCTAGTCGTATGCGAAGTATGTTACGGCAAGAAGCAATCAATACCTTCTCTGCACGATAGCAATGGATATACTATCGAAGACAGTGTTGCAAAAACAGCGTTACTAAACACAGCCTTCCGAAAGGCCTTCACAAAAGAAGACGAAGTAAATATTCCAGAATTCAAATCAAGAACAGCTGCCAAAATGTGTAATGTAGAAGTAAATATCCTCGGAGTAGTGTAGCATCTTAAATCACTTAATAAATACTAGTCTTCTGGTCCTGATTGTATACCAATAAGGTTCCTTTCAGAGTATTCTGATGCATTAGCTCCATACTTTACAGTCATATACAACCATTTTCTCGACGGAAAGATTCGAAGATTCGTAACCAAAGACTGTAAAGTTGCACAGGTCACAGCAATATTTAAGAAATGTAGCAAGAGTAATCCACTAAATTACACGCCCATATCATTAACATCGATATGCAGTAGGATTCTGGAACATACGATACCTGAATGGTGCGAAAATTGGCAGTTAACCCTAAATAACGAAACGTGTGGAGTCATCCACATTAGTGCTAAAAGGAATTCGTTAAACTTCGGTTACACGATAAATCATTAAAATCTAAAGGCCGTAAATTCTACTAAATACCTAGGAATTACAATTATGAACAACGTAAATTGGAAGGAATACATAGAAAATGTTGTGGGGAAGGCGAACCAAAGGCTGCTCTTTATTGGCAGGACACTTAGAAAATGTAACAGATCTACTAAGGAGACTGCCTACACTACGCTTGTCTGCCCTCTCTTAGAATACTGCTTCGCGGCGTGGAATCCTTACCAGATAGGACTGACAGATTACTTCGAAAAAGGTCAAAGAAGGGCAGCACGTTTTGTATTATCTCGAAATATGGGAGAGAGTGTCACTGAAATGATACAGGATTTGGCGTTTTTCGTTGCGACGGAATCTTCTCACGAAATTCCAATCATCAACTTCTTCCTCTGAATACGAAAATATTTTGTTGACACCGACCTACACAGGGAGAAACGATCACCACGATAAAATAAGGGAAATCAGAGTTTGTACGGAAAAATATAGGTGTTAGTTCTTTCCAAGGGCTATACGAGATTGGAATAATAGAATATTGTGAAGGTGGTTCGATGAACCCTCTGTCAGGCACTTAAATGTCATTTACAGAGTGTTCATGTACCTGTAGATGTAGATGTCGACTTTTCAGTACATGGCGGAGGTTTGGAGGCCTTTTATCACTTGCAACTACAGAAGAGTCTAGAGTACGTGCCTTAAGCATTTAAGTTCTCAGCCATTCCCTTTCACGCACTAAATTATTCTCTCCACGGGAGACAGTTTTAAGAGCCTTTAAACACTGTTGTCAGAACACTGTTGTCACCTTCTCAGAACAATGTATGAACCTGCAATCTTTGGTATAGTGATTCAAAAAAAATTATTTTATTTTGGTCATGGAGAAGAAGTTTGATGGTCATGCATTTTGTGAAGTAGACATTATTGCAAGTAGAATTTAATTGCTGCTTTTTCCTGTAAGACATGAAGGATGTGCAGGCCTTTGTGGGAGACTTTCGAAATCTGGCTCAGATGGAAGTTTGGTCTGATAAGGAATTATTGAGTGTTGCAAAACTGAGACTAACAGGGGAAGCGTAAATTTATGTAGGGTATACTTCAGAGAGCCTCAACATTCGAAGGATTTAAAGAAGGGTCAATTCAAAGACATACGGGATGAAACATTTCCAGGCACTATAGGGAACAATTAGGACTGATAACTAAGAATAATATGGAAACTGTGGAACAATTTGTATATGGGCTAAGGAAAATTAATGGATGTACCTATGAATTGGGACAGGATGCTGCACTTAATGAAATTATTTTCCAAGAAACTGAGCAGAGGGCGCTCGATGCTTTTTTAAGGAAGATTCATGCACAAATATCAAGATGTGTGGCCAGGGTTCTGACGGATTTTAGCACAGCAGTTCTGTTAGTTATAGAACCTGAAGAGATCGATTTGTTGATTGGAGTGTTTGGCAAACGGACAGCGAGAAAGTAATAGTAAGTAATAGTT
Source organism: Schistocerca piceifrons (assembly GCF_021461385.2). Classification (NCBI taxonomy): domain Eukaryota; kingdom Metazoa; phylum Arthropoda; class Insecta; order Orthoptera; family Acrididae; genus Schistocerca; species Schistocerca piceifrons. The sequence goes on from NC_060148.1 coordinate 156,658,633, forward strand.
TTAGAAGCAGAGGACCAGGCAGGAATAGCCCCAGGCCACCTACGATCCATCCCAGTAAGATTGGATGCTACGAAATCGTATGCAGAGGGGTAATAATAGGAAAAACAGGTCGCAGGATATTGCTGGACACAGAGACGCAAGTAGTGATCTGGTGAAATGTAAGCAACACAGTAGAGACTGAGTGGAAAGGGGGGAAAAGAAGTGATAGTATTAGAATCGGTGGACACAGACTTTTGCCTGGATACAGTACAGTTAAACAATGTGTAGAGATTGTGCTACACATGAGTGAGAGCTACGACAGGATTCTGGCATTTGATTTCTTGTATCAGTATTGTGCCAGCTACATAGGGTGGAACTTGATCGAAACATTTTTAGTTAGGAGAAGCCATTGTCAGCGTAGGGATGTCGAGACGGAATTCTGTCATCAAAGACAAACCGACTAAACCACAAACGACCACACTAAAGCTTGATTCAGACGATTGTTTACCTAAGGATACTGAGAAACCGCTTTGGGTGAGTATTGAATCTAGCTTGCCCATAGGACTTTTGTGTGTGGTGGAACCGTTAGAAAAATGAGGTATTAGGTTAGTTAAAAGAGGTATTGTATGCATTCAAGAAATAAGGCACGAAGAGAAGTATTTGTTTCTATAGATAATTTTAGCGCAGAGGACATAGGATTAACAAAGGGGTTGCTAATTGCTAGTATGGAGCAAGAAGAATGGGATATGTTGGGTGTCTTCCAAGCGGTACACCACTCAAACTACATTATGAGAAAAAGTTAAGCACCTAGAGAGCAGCTATGCAGAATGAATGGAAAAATTTCTTTTGGAATTTAAAGATTTATTTTTTTCCAAAAGAATCATTAGCACTTAAGCATATTACACACCACTGCATGCCAGTAGGAAATAAATCACGATTATAGCGCAAGTCATTCCGAATACCTAGGTACTTGCTTCCAATTTTGGAGGAATTTATCGATCAACAGCTGAAAGATGGAATAATTGAAGAAAGTAATTGTCCATGGGGTCAGGAACAGTCGTCATGCCAAAAAAGTCATTGAATGGGTCGCAGAAATACAGGTTCTCCTTTGATTACAGACACCTAAATGCGAAAACTATAATGGACGTCTACCCTTTACCAAATGTTACAGAAATCATGGATCACTTAGCGTAATGCAAATTTTTTCAACAATGTATTTGAAGGGTGATTTTCACCAGATAGAGGCTTCACGCCAGGATCGACACAAATGAGCGTATTCGACTTAGAAGAATGCCATACAGATAAAAAAATTCACCTGCAACATTTCAGAGATTGTTGGACCGAGTACTCAGAGGTTTGAAACCATGGCAGTTCTTAGTGTATCTCGATGACACAATCGCCTATGGGAGTGATATGGGACAGCATATGCAGCAATTAAATGAAGTTTTCCTAAGGTTAAATGCAGCATACTTACACTGAGTACAGTAAAATGCAATTTTGTGATGGAACAGCTAGCATACTTAGGTCACATCATAAGTAAAAATGAATTTACGGCATATCCTACATTAATTAGAGCTGTATGTGAATTTCCTGTACCAGAATGTGTAAAGGAGCTGTAATCGTTCTTGGCATTAGTGAACTATTACCGGTGGTTCAAAAAAGGATTTCTGGATACTACCATACCATTGACACCAGTCAATTGTTAAAAACAGGTACTAAATTTTTGTATTCAGAAGAGTTCCAGCGTGCTTTGGAGGAATGAAAAGAAGCTTTAACATCGAGTCCGATATTGGAATTTCCGGATTTTAAAAGAGAATTTCTTTTATCATGTGATGCACGAAACCATACACTAGACTGTGTATTGTCACAAGAGGTAGAAGTCGTTTAGAGATTACATTACATTAGATTAGATTGGTACTTGTTCCATAGATCATGAATACGACACTTCGTAATGATGTGGAATGTATCAGGTTAATATAAGATGTCTATCTGAGGTGTTACATTACACAAAATATTACATGACACTTAATTTTTTTTGAAGGGGGTGGGGAAATTACTCACTTAGTATATCCAAAAATTCATCTAATGAGTAGAAGGAGTTGTCATTCAGAAATTCTTTTCATTTCCTTTTAAATGCTGTATGGCTATCTGTCAGACTTTTGATGCTATTAGGTAAGTGACCAAACACTTTTGTGGCAGCATAATTTACCCCCTTCTGAGCCAAAAATATATTTAACCTTGAGTAGTGAAGATCATTCTTTCTCCTAGTTTTGTACTCATGTATGCTGCTATTAATTTTGAATTCGTTCACATTGTTAATAACAAATTTCATTAGTGATACACTCCTGGAAATGGAAAAAAGAACACATTGACACTGGTGTGTCAGACCCACCATACTTGCTCCGGACACTGCGAGAGGGCTGTACAAGCAATGATCACACGCACGGCACAGCGGACACACCAGGAACCGCGGTGTTGGCCGTCGAATGGCGCTAGCTGCGCAGCATTTGTGCACCGCCGCCGTCAGTGTCAGCCAGTTTGCCGTGGCATACGGAGCTCCATCGCAGTCTTTAACACTGGTAGCATGCCGCGACAGCGTGGACGTGAACCGTATGTGCAGTTGACGGACTTTGAGCGAGGGCGTATAGTGGGCATGCGGGAGGCCGGGTGGACGTACCGCTGAATTGCTCAACACGTGGGGCGTGAGGTCTCCACAGTACATCGATGTTGTCGCCAGTGGTCGGCGGAAGGTGCACGTGCCCGTCGACCTGGGACCGGACCGCAGCGACGCACGGATGCACGCCAAGACCGTAGGATCCTATGCAGTGCCGTAGGGGACCGCACCGCCACTTCCCAGAAAATTAGGGACACTGTTGCTCCTGGGGTAGCGGCGAGGACCATTCGCAACCGTCTCCATGAAGCTGGGCTACGGTCCCGCACACCGTTAGGCCGTCTTCCACTCACGCCCCAACATCGTGCAGCCCGCCTCCAGTGGTGTCGCGACAGGCGTGAATGGAGGGACGAATGGAGACGTGTCGTCTTCAGCGATGAGAGTCGCTTCTGCCTTGGTGCCAATGATGGTCGTATGCGTGTTTGGCGCTGTGCAGGTGAGCGCCACAATCAGGACTGCATACGACCGAGGCACACAGGGCCAACACCCGGCATCATGGTGTGGGGAGCGATCTCCTACACTGGCCGTACACCACTGGTGATCGTCGAGGGGACACTGAATAGTGCACGGTACATCGAAACCGCCATCGAACCCATCATTCTACCATTCCTAGACCGGCAAGGGAACTTGCTGTTCCAACAGGACAATGCACGTCCGCATGTATCCCGTGCCACCCAATGTGCTCTAGAAGGTGTAAGTCAACTACCCTGGCCAGCAAGATCTCCGGATCTGTCCCCCATTGAGCATGTTTGGGACTGGATGAAGCGTCGTCTCACGTGGTCTGCACGTCCAGCACGAACGCTGATCCAACTGAGGTGCCAGGTGGAAATGGCATGGCAAACCGTTCCACAGGACTACATCCAGCATCTCTACGATCGTCTCCATGGGAGAATAGCAGCCTGCATTGCTGCGAAAGGTGGATATACACTGTACTAGTGCCGACATTGTGCATGCTCTGTTGCCTGTGTCTATGTGCCTGTGGTTCTGTCAGTGTGATCATGTGATGTATCTGACCCCAGGAATGTGTCAATAAAGTTTCCCCTTCCTGGGACAATGAATTCACGGTGTTCTTATTTCAATTTCCAGGAGTGTATATATACTGTGTTTTGTCAAAGTTTAATGAGAGCCCATTTGCTGAGAGCCACTTAATGATTTTCTGAAGAGGATCATTTACAATTTCATCAGTTAATTCTTTCCTGTTGGGTGGGATAGCTATACTTGTATCATCAGCAAAAAGTACCAGCTTCGCATCTTTGTGAATATAGAATGGCAAGTCATTAACATATATTAAGAACAGCAGAGGACCCAAGACCAAACCTTGTGGCACCCCATTCTTGATTGTTCTCCAGTTTGAGAAATCACAAGTTTTTTGCATGTTATGTGAACTGTTTATTTCAGCTTTCTGCACTCTTCCAGTTTGGTGTGATTTAAACCATTTGAGCACTGTCCCATTCATACCACAGTACTTGAGCTCATCTAGAAGTATTCCATGAAACACACAGTCAAAAGCCTTTGAGAGATCACAAAAAATCCCAACAGGTGACTTCCAGTTACTCAGAGCATTAAATATTTCATTAGTGTAAGTATATATAGCATTTTCCGTTGAAAAACCTTTCTGGTAACCAAACTGACATTTTCTTAAAACTTTATTTTTACAAAGGTGTGGAGCTACTGTACAATACATAACTTTCTCAAGAATTTTGGATAAGGCAGTCAGAAGAGAGATTGGGCGGTAGTTGTTGACATCAGACATATCCCCTTTTTTATGTAGTGGTTTAACAATGGCATACTTCAGTCTACCTGGGAAAATACCCTGCTTCAGAGAGCTATTACATATGTGCCTAGGAATCCCACTATCACGTGGGAACAAGCTTTTATTATCCTGCTGGAAATGCCATCAGTTCCATGTGAGCTTTTATTCTTGAGAGAGTTTATTATCTTATTAATTTCAGAAGGAGAGGTGGGTAGAATTTCGTTTGTATCAAATTGTGTAGGTAAGGCCTATTCCATTAACTGCCTTGCTTCTTCTAATGAACATTTAGATCCTGTTTTCTCTACAACATTTAAAAAATGATTATTCAAAATGTTTTCGTCTTCAGGCTTGTTGTTTGTCAAGTTTCCATTCGCTTTGATGGTAATGCTGTCATCCTGTACTCTTGGTTGCCCCGTCTCCCTTGTAATAATATTCCAATTTTTTTTATTTTGTTATCAGAGGTATTAATCTGAGACATGATGCACATGCTTCTGGACTTTTTTAATAACCTTTCTTAACGTAGCACAGTAGTTTTTATAATATTTGGCTGTTTCTGGGTCATTACTCTTTCTTGATGTTAGGTACAGTTCCCTTTTGTGGTTACAAGATATTTTTATTCCTTTAGTAAGCCAAGGTTTTTTGATGGTTTCTTATAATTAGATTTGACTACTTTCTTAGGGAAACAGTTTTCAAATTCTTTTACAAGAGTATCATGAAATAAGTTATATTTTAAATTAGCATCAGGTTCCTTGTACACCTCATCCCAATCTAACTGCTGAAGATTTTCCCTGAGATTTCAAATTGTTGAGTCATTAATTGAATGCAAAACTTTGGAGGGTAGTTTTGATTTACTGAATGGAGGTACGTCGTATACTGTAACTAGCTGGTAGTCTATGCATCAGGGCAACTAAATTCTCTGGAAAGAAATTATTCCACAACGTAGAAAGACATGTTAAGATTTATTTAAGGAACAACATATTTCTAATGTTATCTGTACAGTAAAAAGTTACAGTTATAACAGATAATGCGGCATTAAAATCGTTGTTGGGATTAAAGGATACTTCCAATAGGTTGTCACGTTGGGGCAGTAAGACTAAGTGAAATTGATTTTGAAGTTATGCATAAATGTGCGAAGAACCACAGAAATATGGGCAGGTTAAGAAGAAAAGTAGCAGAATTACATGTTGGGGGTGGTAAGCATAAGAATGGCAAGCTGCACAAAAAGCGGATGAAGCAGTATTTTAAGCAGTCATAGTTTTCTATGCAGGATGGGTTGCTATATAGAGAAACCAAGTGGGGGCCGCAGGTGAAGCTAAGGAACAGCGTGCTACAACAAGCTCAAAATCACATATTAGCGGCTCATGGAGGTTGCAGATCTACCAACAGAAGAGTAATGAAAAGGTATTGATAGAGAAACAGTCAGACAGACGTAAACCATTATGCGCGGAACTGCATACAGAGAGCGGATTTGTGTCCAATGAGAGTACCACTGCAATGGTTACCTGAAGCATAAGGTTTTCCTGGGGATTGATGTTTTAGGTCCATTCAATAAAACACACGCAGGGAATAAGTGCATACTCACAATCATAAATCATTTTTCACGATACTTAGAAACTGTCACAATGCCAAACTAACAGGCAGAAACAGTGGCACAAGCTCTTTTGAATAATTGGATACTGATTTTGGATTGTCTGAAACAATAACGACAGACCAGGGAACGAACTCCATGCCAGATCTATTCAAGGACTTGTGTAAGTTACTGAATGTGAAGAAGTTAAGAATGAACTCTCTCCATCGACAAGCCAGTGGAAGAAGTGAAGGAGTGCACAGGACGATCAGGGACATGCTTGGATACTGCAATGACTCACATCAAACCAACTAGGATATCTGTTTGAAGTACATCGTCTCCACCTACGACTTAAAGCAGCATACAAATCCAGGATTATGGCTATATGAAATAGCAAATTCCTTAACAGACTCTCTAGTCTTCCCTTTCGTCACTTTCAATATGTAAAATGGTGATGTCGTTTTGCGACCATATTGAAAGTGAAGACAGGGAGGACTAGAGAGTCTGTAAAGGAATTTGCCAGGGCGATTAGGGAAATTTGGAATACAGTACAGAGTGCAAATACGGGAGCACTGGAGAAACAGGAAGAAGCAGTGGGCCATACAGTAAGAATGCCACAGTATAAGGGTGATCAGTGGGTGATGCTGTCAACTTTGTGTACGCCTAAGGGACAGATAAAAAAGTTTTTTGTGACGTATCAGGGGCCATACCAAGTGGTAGACGCTACGTCATCAGTAAATGTTAAGATTCAATTGTCGATGAGACCGATAATTATGCGTGTAGGGTGGTTGAAAGCTTTTCGAGGAAGTATGGAAGTTATTCCAGGGATAGGAATGTGAACCAGAAAGGGAGACTGAGGCGAAAGGTATCAGAAGAGGAAAAAAGAAGTTGTGAAAGAAACAGTAATGACAAACCCATATGGATTAGGGCCTAAGAAACAGACACTAATATTTTTTGGGTTATGTTTACATTTAGTGCATTTAGTATAAGCGCTGTGGAGCAGCAAAGAAATAAAGGGGGAGGGTAGTAATAGGTACTCCTGCTCATAGGTAAGTTTTAGAGAAGGATGTATTGAATAACACACGACTACTACAACTCACCTGAGAAGTAAAGTGGCGAGTTGCAGAAGAGGCACTTGATCAGAATACCAGGGAACTACAAACTGAAGTGGAAGTCTTAGACAGGGAACTAGTAATGACAAAGTGGTTGCAGTTCGTCGATGTTAGTGTTTGGGAAGCACAAGGGAAAGTGAGAGGACTATAGGAGGCTATGTAGCAGGCTATAATGGGTCAGTCAGGTGCAAATTCGCTGTTGGCAGAGCAGTATTTAAAGGGTTTAATTAAAGTACAGAAGGAACTACCACCGGAGTTTCTACTGCTTTCCTGACGACCGGAGACTGTGTGGTACTGGTGTGCAAGACCGTCTCTCGCTGTTGACTTAGGTATTGTGCGCAGCCGGTCTTCTTCTCAAGGCAGACGGATGCGTCGATCTCCACAATGTTTCTTCTCCGAAGATTTCGTACTGGTTGAGGGAATTATACTGTACTACTTTGGAAATGATCTCTTACTCACAGAATACTTTCATATTATCTTGTCTGTATGTTCTACTCCACAATATAACAAACACATAAGTTTCACATGCGTTTCCATTTCTCGCAAATCAGCCCCGTCGGGAAAACATTAGTACTTAATATACAACACTACAGACTCTTTTGGTTTTAATAACCTCTTTTAAAACAGTTCTTGCTCCTATTAAGTCAAACAACAGAGTATCTAGAGTCTCTAGATAAAAATATATTTCATTTGTTCCCAACAGTCACTACTATTTCACTATCAAAGAGTGTTCCTTGATTACTTCTTGGACCGGACATACGGCTTCCAAGGCGTACGCGGCCCCCACTTGTCAGGGCCGCTCGTCTGACGCCGCTCCAGGCTTCTCGTGACAGCTGTCCTACCTGCGCACACAAATACGTGCGGCGCAGTAAAAAGGCTCTCTCACCTTCGTCGTTAAAATATTGGGTGTTCGAGACGGTGGAGAGCCAAGTGTTTCTAGAATTTACCCCGAAATTCTAGAAGCACTACAAGCTGAGGTACGTTTTAGAATCCAAGCCCTAAATCTCACCCTTTTATTTGAAGATAGCCACAATATCTGTGAGAACTGATGAAGTGATAGTTTATATTTCCGTTTCTATACCAGTAACAGGGAAACAAGCACATTATAAGTGCTACATAGTTCATGCAAATCCTGTAACGTGGGGCACATTGAAGAAATTTGTAAGAATAAAATCGTAGCAACTGCTGTTAATTGCAAAAGACGAGGGAAAATATGTACAAATGGAGGAAGGATAGTTACAAAAATGCTTCTGAGGGGAAATCACAGCCTGTCCAAATACGGTAATAAGAGAGGGGCCGGATTCCTGCACAGTGAAATTGTTAATGGGACAAAATTAAGTAAGACAATGCACTAAAGAAGTGCTAGACCCAGAATTGCACTTTCAGCAGGTTGAGGCGCATTGGTTGTGCTCTACCTTTAACAAGATGGTAGTACCGGCTAGTTGTTTCGATCAGGGGAAGCTTACACTACCGACGAGGCTGGAATTAAACAGGAGTGATTTGTTATTAAGTGGAACAGCGTGAGAGATAATGGGTCCTAATCTGAGTCTGCCTGACACCATTTTAGGGATAACTCACCTGAATATTTCGGAGCCTCACTTGTACCGTCCAGAGGGGCTCACGGAACTGCTACCTGCCAGAAGTCTAAGCAGCTTAAATCAAACCCTAGGGTCGGAATTAACGCAGTCTATACACACATTTCTGAACCAGCAGGGTGGACGAGTCTCCCTGGAAACCTTATTGCAGCATGTAAATTCATATAGGGAAAATCAGTACAGGAAAGAGACAATATTGACTATTGTCCTACCAACCACTACAGCAGCACTTGTTCTGCTATGTAGTCCTTGTTTTGAAACATAGAAGACGAAGCACAAGACTGAGCTTGGGCCCAGTCATTGTTCAGATTCAAGTGGATTAGAGGCCCTCAGCACAAAAGCAACAGAATGGAGCTGAACGCACAGGAGGATAGTATTAAGAATAATTATTTCATTTTAGCTTTAAGTTGGGCAGAGAGAGTAGTAATTGTACGAAAAGCCTATAATGAAACAAGTTACAATGTGTTTGAGTTAAGGGGCAGGACGAGGGGCCCTGTGGCAATGAGTGAGATTAAGTGATGGGGTTAAAGAAAACAATTGTTAGAAAAAATCTTAAGAGACGAAACAGGGCTGACAGAGCCAGTCGCCAGGAACTCTTGTGTAAAGGATAATCTAGTTTGGTTGACCTGAGGGACGGGATTTGATAAAAAGGTCAGTCTAGCGTATCGACCTATTTGGTCCAAAAATAGTATGGAGCAGAAGTGATTCGCAACAGAGACAGCCTCAGGGAGGCGAGAGAGTTATGCGTTGCAAAGCAAAACACGGCCAAGTGGCATTGTGCACAGTATAGCAACATGTGACACTGCAGTACACTAGCGACACTAGCGGAAAGATGGAAGCCTTTCCTCACTTGCTACCACGAAAGTGTTTAGAGTACAAGCCTTAAGTCTTAAACTAACATAGTCAACAGCATGTAAGTACTCAGCCATTCGTGTAGTAAATGATTCTTGTCTTAGAATCACAGCCTAAACCATGAGCTTGTGACAACTGGAGTGACATCCCAGAGTGCAGTATGGACTCCACTGTTCAACCACAAGACAGGGCAGCCCAACCTGAGTCACAATAAAGTTGCCCACTCACTGGAGGAAATTTACCGCCATCATCAGCTGCGCTGCCACGTTGTCTTCATGATCACAGCCAGAGATGTCACTGATAGTGGCTTTGGAGTGACGCCATTCTTGCCCCCGTTCTTCACAATGTCAAAGACAACAGATGTCGATTCATTTGCATGAGAGCAACTGGACTCCTTAACCAAGCTTCTCCTGATGGACTATGGCCCAGGGCCAGAATAAAAAATATAATACGTATAACAAATCTACTGTCATCCTGATGTCCCATTTTACTCTCCACTCTCTTAAAGCTCATTTAACATCCCAACAAAGGATTATTGCATGAAGTGCAAGATAAGAATTTTTAAAATGTGAACGATATTCCTCCACTTATGGCGCCTGCTATATATATTTCAAAAGAAAAGAATCCAAAAAAGGGCAAGAACATCACATGATGATGGTGATGCTAGTAATGAACAGTTACTCATAATGAGATTAATATTAGTCTTATTCTCTAAATACCACAGTATTAATGGTAATTTCACTATTAAAATTAATACTGTGAACAACTCCAATCCATTTTGTCATTTTAAATATCTATTTTAACACTGCATTGAGGGTTACTTTACTTAATTTGTGCCGAGAAACTTCATACTGATATTTTCAGTGTAGACTGTTAAAATTGAAGAATTATGAGGCAAAATTAACATTCTCAGTGATGTTGCTTTAGAAGTGTGTGAATTAGAAGTTGTGTTTTTTTTAATTGAGAAATTATGGTTATATTTATTGTTTCAACATGACATTACTGCGAAAACAACTTACGTTTGTCTTATTACTGAAGTACAATACCCACTAGTACTGTGGTATTAACAAGGACTCAAGCAAAAATGTGTGAATAAATAACTGTGCACAATAATGTAACAACATTACATTGAGAAATATTACAAAAAATTTATGCAGTTCAACTCACAGTCACCGTCAAAATTTATTATCATGTGTGAACAAAGAAAGACACCAGAAATAGCAAGCAGATCAACATTATTTAAGTAGCCAAAACCTACTATAATACTTGAGATAGCAGCCAGTACTACATTGCAAGAACATAAACAATAGAATGTAAATATTATTCATGTTTAATTAAATCCAAACGCAACTGTATTAAATTTACTTTCCGAAAAAGAAAAGCATAATCAGGTTTCAGGACCACGGTCCCATCTTTAAGTCACCTGAAAAATTGCTACTAAATGTGATGATCAAACATAAGCTGAAGGAAAAGATTGTAACATCTAAAAATAATTAATGTAGTCTATTGAATTTCAGGAATACCTTTATCTAGGTAGCATATTTATTAATACTGCAAGATCACAGGTTATGTAAGTGCAAGAAAATCCTTAGCAAATGTGAAATGTTAGTACATTAATAACCACTGAAACCGTCAGAATGTTGAATGCAAGCATGCAAACGTGCATGCATTGTGTTGTACAGGTGTCAGATGTCAGTCTGTGGGATTGAGTTCGGTGCCTGTTGCACTTGGTCGGTCAATACAGGGTTGGTTAATGCTGTGTGTGTGACACTGGAGTTGTCGTCTAATACTGTCCCATATGTGATCGACTGGAGATGGATCTGGTGATTGTGCAGACCAAGGCAACATGTTAATATACTGTAGAGCTATGTGAGCAAGTGTTATCCTGTTGAAAGACACCCCTTGAAACGCTATAGATGAATGGCAGCACAACAAATCGAATCAACAGACTGACACACAGATTTGCAGTCAGGTTGTGTGGGATAACCATGAGACGGCTCTTGCTGTCATACAAAAACAAACCCTTGACCATAGCTCCAGCTGTAGGTCCTGTGTGTCTAACAAGCAGACAGGTTGGTTGCAGGCCCCCATCTGGCCACCTTCTAACCAACACAAATCTATCACTGGAATCAAGACAGAACCAGCTCTCATCAGAAAACACAAGAGACCTGCACCCTGCTCTCTGATGACCTATCACTGACACTACTGAAGTCGCAAATGGCGGCGTTCTGGGGTCAGTGAAATGCATGCTACAGGGCAGCTGGCTCGAAGCTGTCAACGAAGTAACCGATTTGTAACTGTTCATTGTCTCAATGTGGTGCTAAATGGTGCTTGTATTTCTACTGCAGATGCAGTACGATGGCCCAGATCCATACGCCACACATGACTGTCTTTTCTGTCATTAATGCCACATGGAAATCTGGAGCCCAGTCTACTTACGACCATACATTCCCAAGACCACTGATATCAGTAATCATGTCCAGTGGCAACATTCCTGTCAAGTCTTTCAGCAATATCACAGAAGGAACATCCAGCTTCTCATAGCCCTGTCACATGACCTTGTTTAAACTCAGTGAGGTGTTGGTAACGGTGTCTTTGTCGCCTTAAAAGCATTCTTGACAAACATCAGCTCACTACAGCCAGCCTCAAAAGTAAGTGACACTCAAGACCATTACAGCGTGTATTAAATACAAATCTGATTTGGATTCTCGTAGTGACGCTACTAACGCCACTCTTGTGAGACTGGCGGGAAAGGTGAATACACATCATTTTTCAGATGTAGAAACAGGCCTACAAACTTTTGTTTATGTGGTGCAACTCCTTCTTCGTGTTGTGATTATTTTTCAGTCAGTGTACTATGAAACTATAAGAAAAACAAAAACAAAAATGGAGCAAAGTATTGAAAAGAATACCTCAGTACATACAGAATATAAACAGAAGTGATCTAAAAGGGGGAAATATAGTGACTCTCTTGTACACGCCCTGTAAGTAGAAAATACATCTCATATATTTCATGGTTGCACAGAAAACCGTTCAGAAAACTGGGTCTATATAATACACAACAGAGCCCCATAAATAAAAGATTGTAATCACGCCCACTGATATCATGACATGAACTAATCACGGCGAAATAATGCATAGAACCAATACAAACTCACATGCTCATGGGTTAGGCTTGCCAGTAATATGTGCTGACACACAGTGTGGTAAGCAGACTTCCACTCACCAACATTATAAAAAGTGCCTCCACGTGTAGATGTTAGTTCATACATGATATGTCCTCTTTATGTAAAGATTCTAACTTACCAATTCTGCATTCATGTGCATACAGAACATTGTACCAGCCGAACACCAAAATTAAAATGTCATGTGATGGTCAATGTACTGGCCCAAGTGCACAATGGCTAGCATCTCATGGGAAAGCTGTAACCTAGTATCCCTGCTATCGTCATATCTCAAATGTCATGAAAAAGCTCTATCACTAACACACTAAAACCGCCCATGGACAAGAGTTGCACTATTATTATATATAGCAACACCTGCAGTAAAACAATTGCACCTCTAACAAATGTGATAAAAAGTAAGTAAGTGGACATATCTCCTACAGTGCCAATAATAGTATCTGTTACCACCATGTAACACCACTAGTGAGGGCATGTAACACCACTAATAAGGTCAGATACCACAATGTATCAACACAGACAAAAGATAGTCACTGAGTAGTAACCTATCTGAGCTTTCAGAAAGCTAATACCTCTTGGAACAAAATCTTAAATGCAGTTTTTAAAACAAACAACCTATAAAGATCACCGCCACAATGGCAACATCAATAAAAATGCAGTTAACAACCACATATTAGGAATCAATGTATGAATAAGAACATATTAAGAAAGGAGAACCTTCAGCAAGGAAGCCTGTAAGTAACAAATGCATAATATAAGAACTAATCAACTGTGATGATGTCAACAAGTCCACAACCCCCTGTAATACCTACTACACTTGTTTAATTCACGCTGAAAAAAGCACTCGATCTATATATGATTTACACAGCATAAAAAGCCAGTGGCTTTCTCTTGTCCATATAATTACACATCAACATACATGCGTGCATTAGCGCGAGCTCCAGAGAAAAAAGTCGCGATGAAAGTAAATGAAAAATATATGATAATAAAAATCTAAAAAAAACTGAGATTCTGTACCTTTTACAGAGAGTAGGGTTTGTCTTCTGGGATACACTACCTCAAAAATATTATATATAGATACGAAGCATTCCATAAAGCCTTAACACAGTTTGTTAACATCAATCTCTGTATGCTTGATTTTACATTTCATGATTTCAATTTCTTCCAAGATGTCAGTGTTGGGCCTATAGGCCACTTGTGCCAGATATCTGAACCTTCGCTAACATCCTGTAAGTTTTGGTCATTGAGAGCTAGGTGGAAGGAAACGAGTGACAAGATAATTCACTGCATTATGCTCCTTATATCTGATATGGAAGCTTCACTCATTTGGCCTGCGAATCTGTAGTCATACTGAGGTCTATTAATCTCATGAACACCCATATTGCCATAAGGTGAACCTGTCGTTCTTCATTATGTACAAACAATTGACCACTTTTCTTGGGTATCCTGGGTAGTAAACATGCATCTATGACATTTAAGGCTCTCAGTCACTGACCAACCTTATCTGAGACTGGTCGACGTCAAGATACTTTGCAATATCTCTTCTTCTTATCGTCCACATTCTGCTTAAGGAGGATACTACCCTCTGATCCGTTTTTCGTACCCCCTGTGCCAATATTCTCTTCTATTTGTTAACCATCTTCCAAGAATAATCTTTAACCTGGGCTGCATATCTAATGGTATCTAGTTCTCTCTTTATCTCTCTATTGTTCAACGGAATTTCCTGCACTCTATAGAGGATTGCTCTAAAGGCAACATGTTTAAGGGACGTGAGATGTCCAGAACTTTGTGTCAAATTATCTGTTGTGGTGGTCATATGATAAAGACTGAACAGAATTTTTCTTTCATTCAGAGAGATGTTTAAATCCAAATAGGGTGGCTTATCTCCCAGTGATAATTCGACAGTAAATTTATTATAAGGATTTTGGCTACTAAGCACCTTAAATACTTTATCTACCTGATCCCTATTACCATAAAAATCGCAATTATTTCTTTAGTATACCCCTTATAGCCCATTTTCTTGTCCTTAAACTTTGGAATGCATTAAAGAATCTTTGTTCAAAATGTGCCATGTGAAGCAGTGGCTGTGGGGGAGCCCTCGGCCAATCCCATATTTCATTCGTAAGCTTGTTCCCCTAATTAGAAATAGGGCTACCAATCATAGTTTCATAAGATCAGCAAAGTTCGCAAACGTCTTGAAAAGTAGCGCCTCCCAATTTTTTATTCTGTTCTCAATGACGGTTGAGATTTTGATGTCATGCATAGTACTCGGTCAACCTTCCCGCTTTTCTGACACAATCTGCAACCTCTGCTACTAGAGGATTCCTAATTGTAGCGTGTAGCATGACAGCATGCAACACAACTATGTCAATGCGTGAAAACCCCTAAGAAACAGGATGCACGAATTACAAGAGTTTGCCCACACATGGAGCATCCTCACATGGAGAATTCTCTCCTTCAGCATGATACTGACAGACCACACACGAGGGCTGTGGCATCTGGAATAATCCGACGCCTTGGGATCACTATCATCAGTCATCCTCCATACCGTCCCGACTTGACACCATCTTATTTTCATCTGTTTCCAAAAACAAAAACACGCCTTCGGGGGCACCAATTTGATAGTGATGAATTGGTGCAAACAGAATTGGATTTGTGTCTCTGACAACAATTTTAATAGGAGAAGCAACCAACCTAATAATTTCAACGGATATGGCTCGAAAAATCAATATAATGGGAATAATAATAGTGGGAATGTTAATACCGGTAACCGGAAACGGAAGTTTGAAGGGAATTCAGTGGATAATGGTGAACAGGGAGCGGTAGGGTGGAATAATTCACCGCCGACTCCTTGGAAACAACCGTTAGGAAATATACCAAGTGGTAATCCCTGAAATAGAATGGTACCGGAGCAAAGAGCACCAGAGACTAGGCCATATGTCAACAGTAGTGAATGGGGCAATCAAAATCACAATGTATGGGTTGTAGTGGTCGAGGAGCAACCAGGTACATCAAGTCAATCGCCAACAAGCTTAGTCCAGCCCAGGTAAGTCTTCCAACACGGACTGGTGATGGGCAGGGGGGCAAAATGAATTCAACCATTCCAGCATTGTGTTATGAGCCGCAATTTGTCCGATCAACTTGAGAAAACAGAAGCTTTACCTATGTTACCAGTATCTAATTGTGTGGTGTCAGGTGTTGTAGGAGCCCATGCAGTACTCGTCAAACTGGAGACCATAGTATAAATAGATCTAGAGGGACATAAATTGAATGTAAATTATTTAATCACCACAGGACTATCCTACGATTGCATTTGGGGTTGAGATTCATTAAGGGATCACAAGGCAATACTGAACCTTAATCAAGGAACATGTTCTCTAGTACTTGACGATCAAAGAGTAGAAATTAAATTTAAAAACAGGGTCGAGCTTACAGGAAAGTATTCACATAGTTTTCAAGTAATCACTGAGACATCTGACATTATCGAAGATTGTAATAGATTAAACCAACTATGTTATTTGAGTGTGCAAGAAACTGTGGATATCAAGCAAACCATTAACGACAAGGTTAGTGAATCCGAGTATTTGTCTGAAAATCAAAGAGCAGAACTCAGCGAGGTTTTAATAAATAATATAGAAGTGTTTGCTACTAAACCAGGCATAATTAAAGATTTTATATACGAGTTTGAAGTGTATCCCCACCAAACCTACTGTCGAGCATCGTATTCTGTACCATCATTGAAAAAGGAGTTGGTAGCGAGAGAGATAAAGAAAATGTTAGAGTGGAAGATTATTGAACCCTCGAATTCATCATACAGTTGTCCAATAGTTCAAGTTATTAAATCTGACAGGAGTGTTAGACTAGTTTTAGATGCCCGCAACATTAATAAAATAGTAAAACACGTAATGACAAGACCTGAGAATTTAGAGGAAATGTTACGGAGATTTCATGGAGTAAAGATATTATCTTCAATTCACCTGAGAAGTTCATATTGGCAGGTCATGATTTCAGAAGATTCTCGGAAGTATACGGCATTTATTTTCGCTGGACGCAGTTATCAGTTTAGGGTCTTGCCGTTCGGAGTCAACATCAGTGGAGAAGTTTTTATCACGGCCCTGGATACGGTCCTAGGTTCCGAATTATTACAATCTGTGACCACTTACGTTAACAATCTGTTGATAGCAACCCAAACTTGGGAGGAACACCTTGCATTGTTGAAGGAAGTATTTGAAAAATTTAAAGAATTTGGTATAACAGTTAACTTGAACAAGTCTAAGTTTGGAAAAAATAAAATCAAATTTTTAGGTCACATGATAACTCCGCTAGGAATAATGCCAAATCCGAAGAAACTTGACATAATTAGAAAATTTCCATATCGTAAGGACAAGAGACAACTTAAAGCGTATTTAGATATGGTGTCGTTCTTTAGTCGATTTTTACCTAATAAAATACTAAAGGACGATAGTTTGTTGAGGTTATTGCGAAAGAACGTACCATGGATGTGGACTGACGCATGTACAGCCAGTTTCGAAAGGATACATAGTGCTTTGTTGAATGCTAGAATGCCTGCACACCCTGACTTGAATAAAACATTTAGTATAATGTCCAATGCGTCTGCTCTATGCTTTTCCAAAATAATGAGGGCAACGATTTAGATAATATTTCCATTATAGGATTTGCAAGTCGGATTCTAAGTAGTTGTGAGAGAGCATATACAGCAACCGAGTTAGAAATTTTGGCTATTGTCTGGTCGCTACGGACGTAGGATAAACATCTATACTGATCATAAAGCGCTGTCCTTTATAATGAAACGCAAATTATTACATAGTAGACTACTTCGGTGGTATCTATTGCTACAAGAGTACGATATTGACATCAAATATATCAGTGGCTAATCTAACATCATAGCAGATGCTTTATCCAGATTGCCACCTGGTTTGAGTGAATGTACTGAAATATCTCAAGCCACTAATAATTTTAAGGTAATGCAAATGGATGTACTCCGTCTTAAGAAAAGTTTTCGAATAATGTGTAAGGTAACAGCTAAGTTCCAACGCCAGGATCCAGTTTGGGGTAAAGTTATTACCTTACTGAATAACGAAAATCAACATGTAGTTAAGAATAATTATAAGTTAGTTGTTGATGTTCTGTGCCATAGGATTAAAGGTAGTGAATATAAATAGAGAGTATGTATACCTAAGGTACATGTTAGCGATCTATGTTGGTATGTTCATCATTTATGGGGACATTGTGGACCTGAGAGGTCTGCGGCGGAAATCAGTGAACATTGTTTCTTCAAAAATCTGAAAAGGGAAGTGCAACGAGTATTACAAACTTGTGTGGTATGTAAAAGGCTAAGCCAGTGAACTATAGCCGTAAGGGAGAATTACATCCTATAGTGCCTAAGCAACTGTTATATTTAGTATCTTGTGATGTCATTGGACCCTTCCCAAGTCGAGAGCGAACTTTAGATATGCAGTTGCATTTTATGAATTATTTTCCAAACATATCAAGTTATACCTGCTTCGAAGTACCAACACCAAGCAGTTATTAAATATATTTAGTAAAACGTATGTGCCAGTGGTTGGGAAACCAAAGGTGGTACTGACAGACAACGCGTCTTATTTTGTCAGTAACATATGGGAGGATGGTTTGTCTAAATTGAATGTCAAATGTATTTTTGTTAGTCGCTTTCACCCAGAATCCTCGCCTGTCGAGAGGGTATTTAGAGATTTCAATAAGTTTGTAAGAGTACACGCGAGTTGGAAACATACTAAATGGATCGATTTATTGCCAATGTTCGAAAAAATGCATAACCAACTACCTCATACCAGTACAGAGTTTCCACCATGTCATGTAATAGGATTAAGCGAAGCAGATGATTCATGGTTCAAGTCACTGCCTAGCTGCACTTCTATCCAACTAAATAGAGAACAATAGTTATGTACAGTCAAACAAAGATTAACTTTGAATGCCAACAAACGCAAAGCTTGAGACGACTGGACACTGAACAGAATTTGTTAGCTACAACGTTGGAGATTTGGTACTCTTAAAGACTCACCTGAAATCGTCAAAAATTAATCGTAGGCATAAGAAATGGATTATGTTATACGAAGGACCATTCAAAATCGTAGGAATTCCTCAAGGAGGAAGCTACTGATTAGGCAATCCACAGGATCAGTTAAAAATAAAAAGGTTATACCCTCATAAATATTTAAAAAGATTCTACATGTGAAATGAATTTTTTTTATAAAATTACACTTAGTTGTAGATGTAAGACGTTCCGATGATTTGTGGTCATTGAACCCGATTGGTATTGCAATGTGAAGTAATTGTGTTACAGAAATTGGTAAGTTATGTGTAGAAATGAGTTGTGTTGTTGATTAATTTCATTTTAATGAGTTAATTTTGATACTTCATTAATACATTGTTAGCGTTGGATAACGATTATGGTGAAAGGTACTGAAAATAGACAGAAGCCTAGGCACCTTAAACTTTGATGTTATTAAGTGTTTCAATTTCACAAACAGTGTTATCGGTGATGGATAGACATCAAGGTTATAATGAATAGTACTGCAAGACAGTAACCTTGAAGTGTTACCGTAAATTGACGTAATAATTAAAGTAGTCAGAGCATTAGGTACTGTGAACAGACGGAAGCCGACGTGCACTGTGACATAGGTTTTCGTCAAAGTTCGTATTGCAAACGTGTGGTGTTTAGTAATCCAGATACAAGTGATATTCTAAGGATTTTATCACGTAATGGTACTAACAAGGGAACCTCCCCATCGCACCCCCCTCAGATTTAGTTGTAAGTTGGCACAGTGGATAGGCCTTGAAAAACTGAACACAGATCAATCGAGGAAACAGGAAGAAGTTGTGTGGAACTATGAAAAAAACAAGCAAAATATACAAACTGAGTAGTCAATGCGCAACATAGGCAACATCAAGGACAATGTGAGCTCAAGAGCGCCGTGCGACTAGTAGACGAAAGGACGTGCCTCTCCAATGGGAACCAAAAACATTTGATCGCAATGTCATAGGTCAACCGATTCCTCCACAGGTAAACACGTCTGATATATTCTATAGGACACTGGTGGGGGGCATGTGCGTCACATGACAGGAATATGTTATCGACCCACCTTCCTTGTACACTTGGCGAATGGGTAAATAGATTCTTCTACGTTGTCTGATTTAGGTTTTCTTGTGGATGTGATAATCACTCCCAAAAAAGTTATGAAACATAACAGTTTGACAGATAATAATTGTCTGAAAAAAAATTAAACTTCTCACTCGAGGGAAGACTTGAATCAGGGACCTCTCGCTCCGCAGCTGCTCACGCTAACCACGGGACCACGGCGCTCCTGAGCTCACACCGTCCTTGATGTTGCCTATCTTGCACATGGACTACTCAGAGTGTATATTTTGCTTATTTTTTCGTAGTTCCACACAACTTCCTCCTGTTTCCTCGATTGATCTGTGTTCAGTTTTTCAAGGCCTATCCACCGTGCCAACTTATAACTAAATCTGAGGGGGGTGCGATGGGGAGGTTCCCTTGTAAGCGAAACTTATTATCAAGTGTAAATACGTGATGATGATATCCTAATTTTAGGTGGTGACTATAATAATATTTGTCGTAATTCATAGCTCTGAATATGACTCGATGAGACTGTGAATATTGCATTGATGATCAGTAGTGAATGATCTTCTAAATGTTAAGATGAAAACAGACTCCTAAAGGAGAGCAAACTAATATATATTTCATGCGTGTGTGGATTTACTGTATGGAATATTCTGTGCTATGTCTATATACTTAGTAAATGAATGATATAAATGTAGGACTTAAAACTCACAGTACTATATAAGGAGCATGTCGAGAACATTTTTACGGAATTAACGAGGTTAATAAATAAACATGTGTTTGTTGTGGTGTGATACAGTTAATGGTATTTTGTTTCATGGGAGGAGTCAACGAGACAACTGAAGCAGTGGCAGCCATGTGTCGAACCACTGGGGATCCTGCCACAACAGCCTGGGACGCATGCTCGAGCAAGTAGCGACTGACGAGACAACTGAACAACAGTCAACTGTCGCAGCGAACAGCAGCTCAGTGATGCAGAGCAACCTTAACGCGGCCGCGCTGCTTCTACAAAGAAGCAGTCGTGTGGAAGAAACTTAAATCGCGTCCATCGAGATGGCGCTGCGTTCCTGTATAGGGTCGTGGAGTTATCTCAAGAGACGACCAGTTAACAACAAAACAGCTAACTAAAGGCGGACGGATCGTCTAGTGAAGAACCACCCAGCCAACAATCATGAAGAACTTGATGCACGGACGGATCGCATAATCAAGAGACGTCCAACCATAAAATGTAGCCGTACGTGAAGAATCATTTAGCCTATGATCATGAAGAGCTTGATCGCACGGACGGATCGCATAATCAAGAGACGTCCGACCATCAAAAGTGGCAGTACACGAAAACTGATAATCTGCATAGTCAAACGAAGAGATGTCTAATCAAGAATACTAATGGTTCGACAGCATGGACGGATAGCCAGATCAAGAGACCGCCAGCTGTCGAATACATAAAAAGTAACACCTGAATCTGTCTGCCATTCGAAACTAGCGATCTAACTGCATTGTTATGTAGTCTCATAAGAAGAAAAAAGTCCTCACTGCATTCCACAGAAGATCTGCAGCCCAACCGGGTGATGTGATGTGGACCTTGATGACGCTGCTTGCTGCTGGTCTCCTATCAAGTCTCAAGACACATGAAATACATGAAATTTATAAGTGATGGCTTCCCACCGAATATGTAGCAAATTAATGTACATTTTGTTTGAAATATTTGAGGCATATACAAGCGTCGTTGACAGAGATTGATGTATTCATTCTCATATCGTCATAATGAAAGAAAAACCAAGACCCATAACAAAACAAAACAAAGCACACAAAAGCCCCTAGACTGAAATAAATTATCCTCCCATGGCCCCTGAGATAAAATAAAAATAAAAATAAAAATAAGAATGAGATCTGAAAAAGAAATAAGAGAAAGAAAAAGAAAAAAGTCTCAAAGGATACCCAAAATGCAAAATAAAGAAAAAGTTATCATAGGTATTAACCCTTATGGTATTAGAAGAATGCTAACCATGTAACAAGTAAACGGTTACCATTCTGGGAGGGGTAACAAGTAAACGGTTACCATTCTGGGAGGGGGGGGGGGAAGTAACACCTCGGTTCAGTTTACAGTGATAAAAGTTATAGAAAGAATAATTTAAAATTAAGAATACAATTTTTATAGGGGAAAATAGTGTAGATTCAGATTCCGGTAATTGCAGATCAAAATTATAGTGTATCAGCAAGTAGTTTAACGTCTAAGTACAGCAAAGCCACGGAAGCTCCGTCATGGAGAAGGCAATGACGTTAAACTCTTTTGATGAAAAACCTATAAAAAAGTAAAAATTTCTCGGTGTACATGCCGCGTCAAATCAGGATAAATCTCCGAGCTTTCGACCACTACCTCTATGGTCGTCGTCAGGGCTAAAACTTACTGTCGTGAACTAGCGAGGTTCCCACTTTTATATGCAAAGGACGGCTTCTTATTGGCTGGAATACGTCAGTGATATGGCGCGTAGCGAAGTGGTGCCCTCTACTTCCATAGATGTAGTTGCTATCCCGCGTTGCTTGCAGCGCCATCCCTTAAATCAGGAGGTAAAGTGCGAGAAGTTTTTCTCAGCGATTTTTCTTTATCCAGTGCACTCTTCCAAGTGTTGCTAAGTGCATAGCCGTTGTCTCTATTAAAGTTATTATCGCTAAATTTGAGCGGCTTAACCGTGATCAAGGAACTACTGGGTCCAACGGCATTCACCGCACTGTTATCAACTTCTCTGACAAGGAACTTGATGAAGCTACCATCTCGGCTCTCAGTAAAGGATTGAACTTTGCCCCAGCTCCACGTAAGTTACCGGTGGTTGAGATCATTAGTGGAGTGGAACAAGCAGTTCGTCATCTTCCTCAAGAAGTAGCGGATGACGTAAGGCTTGCTACTAGCCGGATTTTAGCGACATCCAAGCCGCCTAAGTCAAACATCAGCAGAGAGGAGAGACAAGGACTGAAATTGTTGCAGAAGGATGAAGATCTAGTTGTTTTACCTGCGGACAAGGGGAACGCCACGGTAATCCTCAATGCTACAGATTACCATAAGAAAGTTGAATTATTACTGGAGGACAGCACATACCGGGTTCTCAGACGGGATCCCACATCGGCGCTCAGCAGGAAGACACGGGAGCTACTAAAAAACTCTGGCCTCTCCGATGAACTGGTGAAGAACTTACGGCCGAGAGCACCTAGGCCACCAAGACTGTACGGTTTGCCAAAGGTTCATAAGGAGAACGTCCCGTTGAGACCGATTGTTAGCGCTATTGGCTCTCCTACGTACAAGCTTGCAAAGCACTTAACTAAACTGTTGGCGCCTATAGTTGGTCACTGCCCACATCATATTAAAAATTCAAAAATGTTTGTTGATATCATAAAACAGATGAAGATAGGCCCAAGTGATATCATGGTCAGCCTCGACGTGGTTTCTCTGTTCACCAAAGTACCTGTGGATGACACATTACAATTGTTGTCTGCTCATTTCTCCTCAGAAATTTTGAAGTTGTTCCGGCATACCTTGACGACCACTTATTTTTTATACAGTGGAAATTATTATGAAATGACGGATGGAACAGCCATGGGTTCGCCACTGTCACCAGCAATAGCGAATTTTTTCATGGAGGACTTTGAAGAACGAGCCCTGAGCAGTGCACACCTCCGCCCATCATGCTTTACAGATACGTCGACGATACTTTTTTAATCTGGCCACACGGCAGCGACACGCTGCAGCAGTTCGTCGAACATCTGAATGGTGTACATCCAAACATAAAATTTACATTGGAGGTAGAGAAGGAAGGGAAGTTACCTTTTTTAGATGTGTTGGTAGAGCGAAAGCCGGATGGACGACTGGGCCATTCTGTGTACAGGAAGCCAACCCATACAGACTTATATCTGCATAGCCATAGCTTCCATCATCCGTCTCAGAAGAGAGCTATGCTGAATACTTTAGTACACAGAGCCAGGACTATTTCCGACAAGGACCACCTCGGTCCCGAGATCAACCATTTGACGACTGTTTTCAAGAGGAATGGTTATTCTGCCGGTGAAATTAAATCAGTATTGTCCAAGAAAGTAAGACACGATGCCGGCCACATACAAGAAGAGGACCAACACTTAGCGCGGCTTCCTTTTTGCGGTGCTATAACGAGCAAGATAGCCAGAGTCCTGAAGAGGCAAGGAATAAAACCAGTTTTCCGACCACCTAGGAAAATTAAGGAAATGTTGAGACCAGTCAAAGATAGTCTCGGCTTAAGAGTGCCGGGAATTTATACTATTCCTTGCGAATGCGGCAAGAATTACGTGGGCCAGTCTGTAAGAACCGTTGCCGACCGCTGCATCGAGCACCAACGTCACCTGAAATACAGGTATTTGGAAAAATCAGCGGTGGCTGAACATAGCCTGCTTAACAAGCATAAGATTTTATTTGAAGAAACCAGAGTAATAGCCCACACATCGAATTACTGGGACTCTGTGATCCGGGAAGCAGTCGAAATTAGGCTTAGCGATAATAACTTTAATAGAGACAACGGCTATGCACTTAGCAACACTTGGAAGAGTGCACTGGATAAAGAAAAATCGCTGAGAAAAACTTCTCGCACTTTACCTCCTGATTTAAGGGATGGCGCTGCAAGCAACGCAGGATAGCAACTACATCTATGGAAGTAGAGGGCACCACTTCGCTACGCGCCATATCGCTGACGTATTCCAGCCAATAAGAAGCCGTCCTTTGCATATAAAAGTGGGAACCTCGCTAGTTCACGACAGTCAGTTTTAGCCCTGACGACGACCATGGAGGTAGTGGTCGAAAGCTCGGAGATTTATCCTGATTTGACGCGGCATGTACACCGAGAAATTTTTACTCAGGAAATACGTCGCGAAAGACTTCGTAGCCAAACCTATAAAAAAGCCTGATCGTCATTATTGCCACCTTTTTTCCTTGATTATGTCGTTAAAGGGCGGGGAACCAGTGTCAGTCAGCGAGACAATAATTAGATTGGAAATTATCGTGTTAAGATTCACGGTAAACTGTTAGAATATTACGGAGATATAGTGAACGATCTCTGTTTGTTGGTAGCAACGGAGTATTAAGGGGATTTTAGGACTTTCGTGCTAGATTTGAACTTTACGGACATATAGACGACAGAAACTCAAATTATCTGCTGATACGAGTGAATTCAGAGGTACCGGTATTCAGATATTAACGTGTGGACTTCTGAAAGTGTCGTGTGGCGTTAGTTGCGAATCTGGACATAGAGCGCGTGCATATCGGCATTTGCGGACTATTTAGATTCCTTCAGGCTAGGAACCTTTTAAATAGACCATCATTCATCACCATCTTAATCCTTGAATATAGAGTGAAAGTCAAATACAAGAGTGTTGTACTTATTTCATTTACCTAGTACTAATCAGTGAAGGTTTTATGGAACCAAAGCTATTCAGCAGTAAGTCAGCACCATCCAGCGGAAACCGTAGGCATTAACTAACACGCTAACTGAAGTGAACGCTTACGTGTTTTACGGACTGCTTAATATGAACTTTTGCGACTCTTTGACGTCCCCACTCCCTTCAAAATGTGGCGCAGGCTGTCTTAATCATAAAAGGGGAAAGTTTTAGCCGGGCAAATTACTAAATAAAAGCGATATTTACAAGACTCACAGTAATAGAAAAACACAAGGCCCGCACCTCGTCGGAAAGTCATCCCTGTCACGTCGGGAAGTAAAGCCGGAAAACCTACCGACGATACGTATCTACGAGCAAACGTCGACGTAGAGTACCTAAAAAGGGAACCACAAGAGATTTGGGAGATGCTTCACGTGCATGACATTAGGGAAGAAAACTTGCATATCCAACCTAGAGGTCTGATGCTTAACTTCTTGAAAGAAATTGAAACCATACAATGCAAAACTATCTATCCAAATAGTGCCCTTAAGGCGCAATCTAAATTAAGGCATTATGGCATGTTTAATAACAGTATAAAGTGTTTTCAGAGTAATGCTTTCTAATTGATAAACCCATACTCTATATAAAGCATAAGGGGTGTCAGTATTCAGTATTTAGATTTATATGAACGTATTTTTACTCTTGCTTCTGCCATCTATCATTTCCCTGGAGCTCACACTATTTCTCTCTTCCACACTGGAGTGTGATAATATTTAATTTTTTTCAAACTTTCGTTCTTTATACAGCCAAGCTGTGTTTCGCTGCAGAGCCATGCTTACGCAGGGATTGCTGATCTGGTAGCAGTTACCACTGGATATAGGTCACTAGCCCACATTTTGGTCCAATTCATATCATTCTGACGACGAGAATGCTGACAAGGCAATGCTTAGGTGAAGCGTTGCTGACAAGGGAACTCTTATAGGAAACCCTCCAGCAACAAATCAGAGAACTGCAAATGGTAATGTGGGATCTGACCTGACTCGCTTTTAGCAGCTAGCCCTCGACTGGATCATCTGTCCCTCTCATGAGCAATATGCCCCTCAGTCTGTTAGTCGCCTCCCAAGCGCCACTTGTATCCGTTAGACGTTGATTTCTGAAAAAAAAAATTCAGACAGTTGTATGGAACAACAATCCATTTGTCATTTTGGATAAATTCCCTCGATTTTCATGCACTCCCAGACGCCCAAATCCTAAAATTGCCTTGCCGTCGCCAATTCCTGTACGCAGATATCAGCTGCAAGATACGAATACACTGTCCACTTTGACATACGAATATTTTGTTTTGCCGATGGATGCCACGTCTCTGTTACACACCTTGCTGCACGTCGTTAGCGCTTAGTAACACTACACTTTCCTATACATGTGATGGAGCGGTCTAAGGCGCTACAGTCATGGACTGTGCGGCTGGTCCCAGCGGAGGTTCGAGTCCTCCCTTGGGCATGGGTGCGTGTGTTTGTCCTTAGGATAATTTAGGTTAAGTTGTGTGTAAGCTTAGGGACTGATGACCTTAGCAGTTAAGTCCCATACGATTTCATACACATTTTTTATACATGTGTTGAGCTCGGCCAGACTACACTGTGAATCGTTTTCCCAACCTTTCTTGTCATTCAGATGCGTCCACATATGCCGCGCTGCGTGAAAACTCGCGTGGGCCGCTACTCCCCAACGTTCCGGCCACAGAGGCCACAGAGGCACATCCTCTACGCTGCACTGCCACCATATCGTTGTGGGTGGCAGTCCCGCCCGAGCCACCGCCTCCGTCGCTATGCCTTCATTCAGAGAGAGTTCCAGTGACCACCGTGGGTCGGTGCCGCATTTTAGAGGATCCTGTTCGTCGTTCCTGCAGTCGACGTGCCGTTACTGACGTCGATGCCGTCGCCAGCGCATCTTTCCCTGCCGAAAAATCAAAGTAAGTCCCACTAGCCATGCTTACTTACACTCTGTCGCTGCTTCTCTGTGAGCTGCCGTCGTTGTAAATCATTGTAATTAGAACCTAATTTTCATTCAAATATTGTGACACATTTCTTGTCAAAGTTCCGTGGTTTCCAGCTAACTGTTTTTCTTGTATTTTATAATCATGTGCAAGAGCGGCGGAAGCAGCCGCTGCTGGGAATGCCAACACGGACCCTTTCCGTACATCAGCTGAACAAATTAATATACTTACCTGCCAGAAGTTAGTGTTACGGGAATAGCGTGAAGAATTGGCGCAAATGGATAAAACTGAGCACAGAGCCTGTTGGACAGCTGCAAGTTTTTCAGGAACTCCCACAGCTAGTTCTGCAGCATCTGTAGCAATTATTCCAAGAAGCTCCTCTGCAGTCTCTTTTATACCTACTGTTGAGTGATACTTAAGTAAATAAATTAGTGAAATCAAAGTGAACTAGAAATGAGAATATTAATGAAAAACTTGGTTTAGTTTAGAGAGTTACATACTGGCAAACAGTATCACAACTGTTACACTACATTTCTGGGAAAGCCGAATGGAGGTGTTACCACTTGCTCACAGAATGTTCACGATGTGGGGCATTTTTGGACTTGGCCGAATGGAATTTTACTAAACATTGTGAGGTTAAAGTTGTCAGATGACAGACGTAAGTATGTTTAACATGTTGATAAAATCTGAAGAAATTCAGTTCAATTCAATTCAGTTTATTACTACGAATCTTAGATCAGTTTTCTGGAAACTCTAAATTCGTTAATAATGGTGACATACAATGTTTCATATCACATTTGTAGTAGTAAATCATGTTAACAGCAACCATTGGTAATATTAAAGTAGAATTGAAACAGAACGTTAGAAAAATAAGAATTAATTTTAAAAAACGTAAAATAAGGTGAATTAACTCAGGATCTTAAGAACCTCAGGTTTGCCAACTATCTACAGCTACTCCTACTTCTAAACCTATTGTTGATACGCTATTCTACAACACCATTGGTATGTGCATGCTTCGACAATCCTCAAGTCAGTGTATACCCATGTGGATAGTCACTTAATATGTGTATGCGCCCATTATTATTTATAACTCAGAAAATACTTTTGTGAACTGTTGACACTATTTTGATACTCAGAGCGTCCACTTGATCTTGTAGACTGAAAGTTAAGCAGTGGCTCTTTGAATATCTGATGTGAAATCATACTGACTTTACACCTAAAATTTTGGTCACTTGTAATTGTTTGCAGATTGCAGTCTAATTACCTGAAATCTCTCTCTACCTGAGAAAGGGGACATCTGAGAACGACATGATCACCATAACCTTCCTCTTCTCATTCACAGATTCGTGTGTTACTACATCCCACATGGTGCAGATGTTTGAGATATGGACCATGCCCTCGACCTCGACCTCGTGCACCATACCTCGTCGCGCACGTTGAATCTGTTCCTGATGCTTGACAACATGCGTTAAACACTCCTTGCAGTGCTTCTAGCGTCCCAATCAGACTGCTATTCATCTAACTTCCAGGCTCATAAACGTCTTTTGTCACTAATATGCATCCTGTGGTCTCATACACATGATTATACTGCTCACACCCTAACCAAAACAGCACTGGCCTGTAATATACCACGATATTCATCAGACATATCCCGACTATCACCAATTAACTCTCTACAGGTTGTAATGGTACTTGAATTACGCAACCATTACCCCACCTCACCTGAACCTCTCGATACCAGTAATATTCTACTGTGTTTCTGTAAAGTAGTTAACGTATTTACGAGACAACATTCAAATTTGATTTCATCGATATGTTTATATTGCAATGATATTATTCTTATGTGTATTCTTTCTTTTGTCAGTATGATCTTTGACGTACTTGTAACTCTGATTTTTGAGCGCGTAAGCGATTATTAGGTGGTTGTTAACTTGTTAGAGAGTCGGACCTTGAGAAGGTCAAGTCTTGGACGACATGTTGGAAAGACGCGTACTGTAGTCCGCTTATAAAATGTGAAATTTAACAGCGACTGTGAGGAAGATGTTTTCAAGTACGTTTTGTATTGTGAAGTGATGTTTTGCGTTTACGTGATATTGCAATAAAAGCAAGTAAAGGAAGTGTAACTTAAATTCGGAGTGCAGATTTTGTTTTTTACATCACCATTGCGCTAACTTTGAAAGGTTTAATCTTGAAGAATGTTTTGTGAAGCGCATCTACATAACTTTTGAATACAGCACGATAAAACCTAGGCCTCTTTGCATCCGAGGCTGGAATCATAACCACCTAGATTTTCAACGATTGAACCATGATAATACGAGACCAGCGTGGGAAATGCGAAAAGATGAGTGCCTAGTTTTTTCATTATTACATGAAATGACTATTAACTGTGCACTAATGACACCTGCCACATAATATGACTTTTGTTGCCCGAAAATGCAGTATTTAGCAGCGTGGGCAACACCACAATCGTTATTAAATGCTGACCTTTGTTGTGGTGGGGTTGTTAGAACGTGGGGGCTCAGCCAGGATAGGCAGCACCAAATATTCAAAAATTTAGTGTAGATGTGCTTCAGGAAAAGTGCATAGTGAATCTGTTATGAAAAATATCGTCAAATACTTAACAATCAAAAGGAGACAACCACAGGACGAAAAATGGACGCAAAAAACAATGGGATGACAAAGGATTTAAAATAAACACTACGACTGGATTCCGACGTAGAAGACTTCAGCTATAAGTTAAGTAAAAATTCTAACGAATTTTGTTAATTGGTATTGTCATTTCTAGTGGTTCATTTTCTGTTAACAGTTAATAATGGATAAAATTAATGAAGGTGAAGAAATGGTAGGGGAGATCCAAAAATTGAGAAGTTAGAATTAATTATGCAGCTTCTGAGTAAGCAGAATGAAAACATAAATAATTTAAGATCTGAAATGAGGGCAGAAATTGACGAAAGGTTAGGGGAGAATTTGATTAAGCAATTAAATGCAATAAAAACTGAGTTAACTGAGGTCAAAAATACACTGGAAGGTAACTTAAAGCTGGTAGAATCGAGGGTAGACAATGTGGAAAAAAAATTAATTGTTTTTGAAAATGAATTCATTGCTGAAAATAGTAACAGAGCAAGTGAAATTTAGGAACTTCAAAATTAAAATGACTCACTAGATGAAAAATTTAATGACTTGAAAGTAAACAGTGTTAATGCAGTCAGTAGCGTTGAGAAAAAGGTTAAAGTTTAGAATCAAATCTTACCAATAAATTAGACACATTGAAAACCAAAATAAATCAAGTTGAAGAATATGCTGTTAACAAGAATTTGTACAGTCATGGACCAGTATGGTCGAACCTGTTAGTGAAAAGTTTTCCCTGTGATAATTTGCACCCAGATGATTTTTTACACCAATCCAAGGATAATTTTGTGCCAGGAATGTCTGATAATTAAAAAATTAAATTTGTCAAAAAAATTCTTGAAAGGGAGGCCCTAACCTGGGCTAACCAAAATTTCGATCAGTGGGAAACCTTTGCAGATTTTGAGAAAAGCTTCTTAAACAAATTTTGGTCAGAATCTGAGAAGGGGAGAATTAAATCTGAATTTTTAACTGGACCTATTTTCAGAGGGAGAGTGGGCACTTTGAAAGCATTTTGTAAAGATCAATTGAGAGAATTAATACATTTAGATAAACCTTTTGAAGAAATGACACAAATAGATGTGCTGAAAAGAAGGCTACCTGAAAAATTGCAATGGGATTTAGTTCATGGGTCTGATGATTCTGTGGAAGAATTTTTAAAATATGTGGATAAATTGGATAGGGCATTAGAAAGAGGAAATATGCAAAATTTTGACAATGGTGAACACCAACAGGGGGGGTGGTATTCAAACAGGTATGGAGAGAGAAGAGAATACAGAGACAACAGATCAACAGATATGAACAACACAGGGGAAACAATAGGGATCATGATGGTAATGACAGGGACAGGGATAGAAATTTTGGAAACAGAAACAAGGGGGAACAAAATTGGAGATCAAACAGAGAAAACAGGCAGGAAAACACTGGACTGCCTCAATGAGGGTCTGCAGTTTTGAGGCGAGAAAATATAATCACAATAGGACCTACAATAACAACTGGGAATTTACAGACAGAGGAAGAAGGAGAAATGTAACTTATTATTATAATAAAACCAGTGGAAGACAAAACAAATACGCACCACAAATAACAGACACTCATGTTCAACACCAAATTAATACTTTAAATTTTG
Organism: Schistocerca piceifrons; assembly: GCF_021461385.2. NCBI lineage: Eukaryota > Metazoa > Arthropoda > Insecta > Orthoptera > Acrididae > Schistocerca > Schistocerca piceifrons. The sequence continues at coordinate 156,690,124 of NC_060148.1, forward strand.
ATCAGAAATTTTGGGATACAATAAGAGAAAATAATCATGTTGAAAGCAATAAGGTAACTACTTCTGAAAACAAGCCAGATGAGGATATTGCAATTGTGCCAGAATTTTATAATTGGGTAGAGAATAATAATCTATGTAATTCTGAAGTATCTGACAAACATTACAGCTCTGATTTGAATAAGTTATTTAATGAAAATGAAAAGTTATGTGAAGAGAGAGAGATGGAACTTAATGTCACTGTGGATAGGATGCATGATGAGGAAAGTTTTGATTTTGATGAAAATATGGAAGCTAATGTTGTTGTTGAGAGTTGTACGGAGGTAAGTAATGGTGAGATTAATGCTGTGGGTGAGTATCAAGTATTCGTCGAGATTATTTCAAGTGAAGTAGTGAAGCTATGTGATAATGAAGTTGATAATTGTGAGTATTATGATGAGGTAAGTGTGGTTAGTAATGAGGAAGAGGACACTCATGCATCTGAAGAACAGGTAAAGTTAAGTCAGTGTAACCAATTTAATGTAGCAGAGGACTGTAATGTTGTGTCAGCTAATAGTATGAAGTATTTAAACCCACATACAAGTTATGAAGGAAAAGGTGAAAATTTTTTAAAAATATTATGGAACAGTTGCAATTACAAAACAGATAGGGAAGAGTTGTGGAACTATTTAGCTAAAATTTGTAGAAGGTGGCAAAGTGTAAAATGTAATGAATATCTGTTGTATGCTCAACCTGTTGTATCCATAGATGATGATAAAGTGTCAATGTGTGTGTGAAGCTGTTAATAACTGATCAGGAAAATAATGAGGGTAATTTTAGAGAAATTGAAAATGGCCTGTTACATGAACCATTAAAAGAGAAAGTAGAAAAATGTGAATTAGGATGTCCATACATTAAAGCTAAAGTAAAGAATTGGGATGGTAAATGTCTCATTGATACAGGGAGTCCTATTTCAGCTATTTCAGAAAAATTCAGAAATAAAATTAAAGACAGTGTTGATTTTGTTGAGGCCCCTGTGATGGGAGTAAAGATAAGAGGAGCTACAGGTAAACACAGTAAAGTCATCAATTGTCAAGTATTTTTATCATTTGAAATAGAAGATGTAAAATTTGAGCAGGATTGTCTTGTTATTCCAAGTTTAGAAGAGAACATATTGTTTGGCATTGACTAGGTGTTAAAGGTAAGTGCTGCATTTAGTTGGAGTGAGATGAAGTTAATTTTGTGTGAACCCAAAAGCAATGTTATTGTGTGTACACTACTTTTTATTATGCACTGTGGAGAAGGTTGGAATCATGTCAGGAAAATCATAGACTATGAAGAGAATTTGTATTGTTTTGATAACAAGCCTGAGCTTGTATGAGTTTTTACACATGCCTCTCAGCCTTAGAAATGCGTCTGTCACTTTCCAAAGATTCGCTGACTTGTTAATAAGGTAATTGAAGCCTACAACATCTTTGGTGTATTTGGATGACATGATATTTTCAAGGAGTACTAAGGAACATTTGGTGAGATTGAGGTACGTTCTATCAAGGTTACGGCATACACATTTGAATTTAAAGTTTTTTTTTCTGCACAATCAAAGGTTAAGTACCTGAGACATATTATCAGTTCAGATGAGGTTAAGACAGATCCACAGCTAACCAAAGCACTTGAGACTCTCCCAGGCCCACTAACGCTAAGGAAATGCATCTTTTCTTGCCTTCACTAATTATTATCGTCTTTGATAAAGGATTATGCTATGACAGCCAAACGATTTATTAAATTGTTAAAGTAAGGTGCAGTCCTTGAGTGGACAGAAGGATCTGAGTAGGCTATGAAGAAACTTAAATATTATTTGACGGGTTCACATTAATATACTGATTCTGAAAAGCCTTTTATCCTTTGAACAGACACCTTGAATATGCTATCAGTGCTGGTCTTTGTCAGGAATAATTGCTAGCACTTAAATTCGGAGTCAACTATTGCAGATGTTATTTCTACAGAAGAAAACTCGCTGTGGTCTCTAATTATATTGATCTTTTGTAGAGGCTCAGTTTAAAGGACCCCAGAAGTTATTTGACTCGTTGGGCATTACAGCTATCAAAATAGGATTATGGCACATGCCACAAGCCAAGCCGTTCACACCTGACTGCTGATGCACTGAGCCACAAGGTCAAAATGATTCATACTGACATTGTTATAATAGAAGAACTGAGAGATGTACAATGTCACTGGTACAATTCTCTTCCACATTTTGTCACAGTTGATTGTATTGTATACCACATAAATCCCCCTGAGCAACAGAGTCATAATTGCAGAAAGAGTTGCATGTATAATAGCTCAGTATCATGACAGTTCGCAGGCATGTCATAATGGATAAAAATCCATGAATGCCAGAATAGACACACGGTATTGATAAGAAGTACATACAAAACTACTTCCCTTGTGGTCAGAGGTCAGTCCCACCATGGACTTAAATTGCCTTGCAAACACTTCTAGACACTACAGACGTTACAAACCCGTTGCAGAATGTTGCCTTAGACATTGTCTGACTGTTCCCACAGACCACACAAAATTATTAATATATCCTATCTGTCACTGATCTTTTCCTAGATATCTAATTCTAGTAGAAGTAGCAGGTATGACTACAGGAATAGTAATGAGTGCCTTTGTCAATAGTTGAGTTTTATCATTCGGAAGCCCTGATGACATTTTGACTGAAAAGCGGACTAATTTAATGTACACCCTGTTTCTACAAGTGTACAAATAACTATGAACCCAAAAATAGAGAAACATTCCTTTTCATCCAAAAGCTAATAGCCGCCTCCAATGTGTTCATCAAACAGCAGCTCGGATTTTGTCTTACTACATAAACCACTCAGTGACTGGGAGAAGTAGGTCGCTTATGTAACTTCTGCGTAAAATAGTCATGTACATGAATCAACCAGGTATACATCCTATGAGGAAGTATATGGACGGTCTATGAGCCCCCCATCTGAACATGATAAACTCTCATCTGTCGTGGATCTGGCAGAAGTTGTCACCTAAAGGCTATCTGGAAGCAGATAAAGCAAAATAAATATAAGCTACCCAGAAACAAGATGAATGAAGTAACAAAGGGTCTGTACTTTCTCAGTGTAAAGAAAGTGAAGACTAAGAGATTCATGCCTCAATACGAAAAGCCTTATTCCATCACATGAGTGACTTCTGTTTATGCAGATATTCATTTTCTGACCATACAGAGGTAGTACATTCTGGCTGGTTACAGCTGTACCATGGTCAAGCTCTGCCACCCTCTGCAGTGTCACTTAGTTCAGATCAAAATAATTTATAACAAGGCACATGTACTATCATACAGAAATGCAGGGAAAAAAGGACAAGTTGCTGTCAGCTCATCCTCATTATGTCTTGAGAAATGAGCACCCTTATGCCTTAAGGTCATGGGATTGAGGTATTGTTTGTTGGAACGAGTTTTATGTGGTGCTTTATTCTGTCTAGGAGTGATTTCACTATGGGCAGAAATTTATTTTATTGATGTGGTTGTGAGTAATAATCCTGTCATTCAGTCAGTCATTTTGAGTGGCTACTGCAAACGAATTGTGCTAGACTGTAGAACCAGTCTCCAATTGAGGCTAGTTGGCCATCTTTCTTTTGCAGTTTTTTTTATGCAAGATGGTGCAAAAATTGCTTTACAAAATGGGAGTGTGCCTTGCTGTACTATAAGTTACTGTATATTAACAGCAAAGTAACTACAGCACTGATAATGTAAATGATTAAAGGGTGACCAGAAATAACTGCTTATAAAGTGGACAGGAGTTTAGAGAGATCAGTTGTTTTATAATAATAAAGTACCAGTAAAAGAGAATGTGAGGGGCTACTATTCAACATCATCAGGAGATTTCTATGTTACTCAGTAAAGCTTTAAACCTTCCTATAAATGAGAAACGCACTGTGGTGATACATGAAATAACTTCGTTAGTTTTGCATAATGTGCACTAAAGATTTTACATAATGTGAAACGGACTTTTTACGAACACATTTACACTATTGCAAATGAGGTTTAATCAGTACTACATTGTTATAAGTTGAGAATTATAGTTTTGAGGTAGAACAATGTTTTACTTAACCAGGTCTTAAGCGGCACTGAAGTAAAATACATAATTGGAGACGTTAAGTAACAAACTGTCTTTCCAGTAGCTGTTATTGATCGAATGGTTTGTTTACAGCAATGCACATTTTTCTTTTGCCGAGTTTCGTACGAAAAAACCTAAACAAATTTTCACTTATTATCAGATGTAATGCAATTTCCTCTTTACTATAAAAATTTACTTTAGAATTCACAGTTCTCTTGTCCATAATAGGTACATAAACTTCTTAATTAAATACATGAAGAGACAAGAAATAAGTACATTCATTCATATAACAGTTAAGAACCAAATTTGCAACAACCAGACAACCTCCATATCAAGTGTTTGGAGTTAACACTAAGAACTAATTCATGCAATGAATAACCTACAGAGATCATGTCCTTGACACACTCGCCTAAAATCTGCAAACCACAGCTATTTGAAATTACCCAAGACTCTTGTATTATACACTAGTGGGAAGTTATAACGTATAAGACAGTATTGTCTCGAAGTTGTGTTAGCCTTTTGTAAACAAAGAATAACTCACACTGCAAGACATTACTAGCAGTCAGGCCAACACGTGCATATAGAGTAGCATAAGTTACTGTTTGGCATGATTTATATTCTTTGTATCTGAAGGATAACACAACCAAAATAAGTCCTTGTCTTCGTAATTTGTGGTGGAATGTATAGTACCACATGTGGATTGATTTGGTGAAACAAGCGATTTATGGTTACCAATTTTGCCATATGCCATTATAGGAAATGTATTACACCTTTAAAAACTATACTTTCCTCGATTCTCCACCTAGTTTACAATAGACTTCAGAGGTGAAATCTTGAACATCACAGGTATGTCCATTGTCAGAAGACACTGTTACATCTTGAGACCATAGATCAAGCATTACAAAAATAAAGGGGTATCAACGGTAGGTCAGGAGAACGAAAGCATTATATACTACTTCTGTATCACAAATGACTTAACTCCATTACCAAACAATGATACTTGAAAGGCATTAAAGACACAGAAGGTGTCAAATGTAGTTTCAGAGCAATGGTTTGTGGAAGGTAATGTGTACCTATTCCACATTCTATATGAGGTTAAGAGACAAGCAATGTCAAGCGACAGTAACATCTTCACTGTCGTATGGACGAATAAGAATTACTTACAGTTCTACAAAGAAGGGTAAATGCATTGATTGTTGTAATTACACAGTGATGGACTAACTGCTCTTGTCACTGCGACAGTTACTCTGAAAGCATTACATTCAAAATGGTTGAAATGGCTCTGAGAACTATGGGACTTAACATCTGAGGTCATCAGTCCCCTAGAACTTACTACTTAAACCTAACTAACCTAAGGACATCACACACAGCCATGCCTGAGGCGGGATTCGAACCTGCAGCCATAGCAGTCACGCGGTTCTGGACTGAAGCTCCTAGAACCGCTCGGCCACAGCGGCCGGCTGTTCTTCATTACTTGCCACCATTGTGCAAAAGCGGACCTCAGATATTATCTACATCATCCATTGATTAAAATGTGACATTCAGCAGTACAAAACCACATTTATCAAGCAGTTCCTGGCTGATGCACCTGGCACCACAACAATTTCAGCCTTGCTCACTCCTTCAAGAAGAAATATGAATAATGAATTCTTTTCCCAAAGTGGCCCCCACCAGTGTTATCAGTTACGCTCATGCTCTAATTAAATACTCACTAACCCACAATTTTGTGCATTTGTCCCTCTAGTGATGTGTTTTACCTGCCAGTTAGGCCCTGCTATTTTGATGACGTGAATGCAAACTCATCTGGTGACCACCATTCCGTTGATGGCAAGATTTACAATGCTTCTTGCAATCTGTTCAACTGCTCTGTGCTTCCCCATCTGTCACTAACCAAAAGAGCAGTGGATATGCATACATTACTGATACAGGTTATTTTTGTCACCCTTTCATATCCACTGATAAGTACCACATTATGCATTGACATGTAGTACACTGTAAGTAGCTATACAATTAGTCACACCCCAGCGCCTTATACACCTACAAAGTTTATGTGCTACTTGCCGGCACTGCATCACTGAGAAAAACTTTAAATGCTTCGCCTCTTTTAATTCATTTACTTACCTCACGTATCTATAGGCGTTCCTGCCTATTTCACATTCCCTTAACACATTTCCCTTTGACATACTTTTATGGCAGCAGAATAAAATTCTATGGCTTAATGACACAAATCCTGTATGGCAGCAGCACGCTCAATTCGATTCCTACCACTCGTAAATTCATTACACGTTGATAGGCTGATGAGAGATGAAAAACGTCTGATTCATCAAGAAACAAGCTCCTGCCCTTCATCTTGCTTCCCATTATAATTAAATGTAAGTTGCAATAATTTTAGTGCATGATGTAACCTCTTTTCCTGTTAATATATATGTTTTCCAGTTCATATTGTCATGGTTCAAATGGCTCTGAGCACTATGGGACTTAACTACTGTGGTCATCAGTCCCCTAGAACTTAGAACTACTTAAACCTAACTAACCTAAGGACATCACACACATCCATGCCCGAGGCAGGATTCGAACCTGCGACCGTAGCGGTCACGCGGTTCGAGACTGTAGCGTTTATAACTGCATGGCCACTCCGGCCGGCCATATTGTTATGTTCTGCGATCTGTTTTTATCACCTAATTTAATTAAAACTGGCATCAACCAGTTAGGTCCTTCAACAGTCACAAGATTAAAGTCCTAGCCATCATAAGTTTGGACAGTTGATCATGATTCCTGTTGTGTCTAGACAAGACAGCCCAGACACGACGAGAGGAAGCCGAAAGGCACGCGCTAAGCTAAAGCAGGATGGCGTGAGGTCTGAAACAGGATACGTTATGAATGCTATAAAGAAAAGTACGTAGCTGCTGTGATACTGAACTTTAATTCATCCTTGTGGTACATCTGGAAATTGTGGCGATACAAGTGAGACTCTTTAGATACATGCAATGTTACTAATGGCGCCTTGCTAGGTCGTAGCCATTGACTTAGCTGAAGGCTATTCTAACTATCTGCTCTGCAAATGAACGAGGCTTCGTCAGTGTGCGTCGCTAGCTACGTCGTCCGTACAACTGGGGCGAGTGCTAGTCAGTCTCTCGAGACCTGCCGTGTGGTGGCGCTCGATCTGCAATCCTGACAGTGGCGACACGTGGGTCCGACATGTACTAATGGACTGCGGCCGATTTAAGCTACCACCTAGCAAGTGTGGTGTCTGGCGGTGACACCACATTTCCATTCCTAGTTCACCTCCCATCCTCATTGCACCATCCATTATATTTTAATACATTATAATTATAAATGTAACTAGTACTCTCAATTTTAATTTCGTTAGAGACAATTGAAGCTGGTTTGGCCATTTGCCTAACAGCTAAGCCCTCTGTTCTTTCCCATAGCTCACCAAGGAAGTTAACATTATTGGGTATGTCTATTTGCTTCCATTTCGACATCCTTGTCCTAAATCTAACATCTCCATGTCCATGCCAGTTTACACAATAGACACTTCCAAAATGTGGTTTCATTCTCATTAATTTTCAGAAAAGTGGTGATAGAAACTCACATTTACATTCCCAAAAAAGTATAGAATTAGCACAACTACAGTAAATCATACACATTAGCCAACTGTTGGTCTAATTCTGCAATATGCCAGGCTATAACGTCTTCTGTACTTTCTAATAGCATGCTAAAAATAACTGGCTGTGAATTCAGTCCCCTCAACATTCAGCCCTACTCAACATAAATCATCTGTATTTCTTTGAAAGAATATTAAACTTTTGCGAAGTTTCAAGACAACTAGCACCTGCTAATACTCTATAAATACTGCTGATTAATCATTGTGGTTGCGAAGCCATCGAACCTTGGTACCCTGTTGCTATTGCCTCTACATGAGTGCTATCTCTTTCAGCATGCAAGCAGAAACGACCAGATAATGTGTACTACCATCTCTGTCTTTTCACACTGATTTAGTTCTCCTTCACTGCATTACACACACTGTTTATCCTATGAACAAACAGTCACAGTACCACTATGCAATGCCATGCGAGTTGGGTTTAATGGAATTGCAGCTGTGCTGAAAACAAATATGGTACCCCTTATCAGACTGATGACGATCGCTGTGATAAAGCTCCCCAGGGAGATTCATTCTTTGTTATGCAGTATCATGAAATCCTAGTATCCTGGCATGTGCAGCTCAATCACATTAAAGACAACTTTTTGTTACCAACTGACAAATCCATAATATAGCCAATGTGCTAATACTGAAATAGTGAGAAATTAAAAACGCGATCCAGCGTGACTTAATAACTGTACACAGGGAACTGTTCAAACTGACTGCTACTTCCGAAGTGACCAAAGCCTTACAGATCTTGTTGTATAACATCCATGCAACAGTTGCATGTTAACACCCTGCACAGAACCATTCAGCCAAGACTGCCACAGAGCTGCCACCCTAATTTAGTGCCAGCTGAAACCTTCCAGCAAACCATAACTAATAATTCATTTCGTGCATCAGTACACATGGTAATGATCTAATCCATGTAGGAATCAACCTTGTTGTAGTATTGTACTGCTGCTATTGTACAACTGTCATGATCTACAGATGTTTTAAATGTGTAGATATCCCTGCCCATGACCTGCACCAGTTGCAAATCTGAGTGTTATGACCTTCTCTTTCCCTGTCGCCTGTGTAGCTGCCTATGAACGCAATGTTTGACAAACAGACATCCTGATTGCTTGCAAGGGTTGTCCATCACACTGTCATGTAGTTCGAGTTTCAACTGTGCATTCATGCTAATTATTACAATAGTCCTACCTTATTACTCTGCGGTAGTGTCGTGAATTGTGAAATTGCAATGCTTTTCGAGGAAACTAAAGACTTCCCTTACTCTCGCACTGTTGCTGAAATGCACCCACCTTTATTTATGCCCACTGGGAACAGACTACTGTATTTGATAGCACAGTCAACTATAGTAGCAGTTCTCTGCTGTGACCATGCATTTACAGTCCAGACTTATCGAGTTCCTCTAATGGTAGACTTTTATTCAATGTTCTTATTACGATGTATCACACCCACCATTAGGTTATTTGCTAATTTAATTTACACATAGAATAGCTTTTAAATTTTTCTGCTAATTTTCCCGAAACATCTTTTGTGCTGGCTCCCAACCGACAGCCTGCCTACTCAATCAAAAAAATCAAAGGCTCGCCTTCTGCAAACCACTGATGAATACTAGCTTGGGAAAACTGCAAGTTACCATTGACCACAGCACTGCACACATCACTGAGTGGAGTAAGCAGGAATACCTACATAGAGAGGTTGCCCCGGTGTCACCTCTCTTCCAGTCACTGTAGTTGTCATCAGAATGGTTATATGGATCATACACTCCTGGAAATGGAAAAAAGAACACATTGACACCGGTGTGTCAGACCCACCATACTTGCTCTGGACACTGCGAGAGGGCTGTACAAGCAATGATCACACGCACGGCACAGCGGACACACCAGGAACCGCGGTGTTGGCTGCCGAATGACGCTAGCTGTGCAGCATTTGTGCACCGCCACCGTTAGTGTCAGCCAGTTTGCCGTGGCATACGGAGTTCCATCGCAGTCTTTAACACTGGTAGCATGCCGCGACAGCATGGACGTGAACCATATGTTCAGTTGACGGACTTTGAGCGAGGGCGTATAGTGGGCATGCGGGAGGCCGGGTGGACGTACCGCCGAATTGCTCAACACGTGGGGCGTGAGGTCTCCACAGTACATCGATGTTGTCGCCAGTGGTCGGCGGAAGGTGCACGTGCCCGTCGACCTGGGACCGGACCGCAGCGACGCACGGATGCACGCCAAGACCGTAGGATCCTACGCAGTGCCGTAGGGGACCGCACCGCCACTTCCCAGCAAATTAGGGACACTCTTGCTCCTGGGGTATCGGTGAGGACCATTCGCAACCGTCTCCATGAAGCTGGGCTACGGTCCCGCACACCGTTAGGCCGTCTTCCGGTCACGCCCCAACATCGTGCAGCCCGCCTCCAGTGCCGTAGCGACAGGCGTGAACGGAGGGACGAATGGAGACGCGTCGTCTTCAGCGATGAGAGTCGCTTCTGCCTTGGTGCCAATGATGGTCGTATGCGTGTTTGGCGCCATGCAGGTGAGCGCCACAATCAGGACTGCATACGACCGAGGCACACAGGGCCAACACCCGGCATCATGGTGTGGGGAGCGATCTCCTACACTGGCCGTACAGCACTCGTGATCGTCGAGGGGACACTGAATAGTGCACGGTACATCCAAACTGTCATCGAACCCATCGTTCTACCATTCCTAGACCAGCAAGGGAACTTGCTGTTCCAACAGGACAATGCACGACCGCATGTATCCCGTGCCACCCAACGTGCTCTAGAAGGTGCAAGTCAACTACCCTGGCCAGCAAGATCTCCGGATCTGTCCCCCATTGAGCATGTTTGGGACTGGATGAAGCGTCGTCTCACGCGGTCTGCACGTCCAGCACGAACGCTGGTCCAACTGAGGCGCCAGGTGGAAATGGTATGGCAAGCCGTTCCACAGGACTACATCCAGCATCTCTACGATCGTCTCCATGGGAGAATAGCAGCCTGCATTGCTGCGAAAGGTGGATATACACTGTACTAGTGCCGACATTGTGCATGCTCTGTTGCCTGTGTCTATGTGCCTGTGGTTCTGTCAGTGTGATCATGTGATGTATCTGACCCCAGTAATGTGTCAATAAAGTTTCCCCTTCCTGGGACAATGAATTCACGGTGTTCTTATTTCAATTTCCAGGAGTGTATGTAATCCAGGATATTGTGAACTATTCAGATCACCAAAACCAGTGGTGGACGAGCAGCAGCTGTTGGGTAATTTTATACTTAAGTGGATTTTGGATCCTAGCGCAATTCAGTCAAGACTCTCGTTTACGACTAAGCATTAGGAGATGGGATGCTAACATGTATTAGTTTGTTTCCATTGTATAATTTTGTCATTTTGCGTATTTTGTAACATGGGACAGCATTACATTCCTCTTACTTAAGGACCAAACCAATGACGTACAATTTAACAATTAATGTCAATTAAGAACATGAAATAAGATTTAATAAAACCATGAAAGTGTTACAGTTGTCTTAATGAGATTGGTTTATTATGGATATATAATCAGTTTGTAATGTATCCTTCGACAACTTCGTAATTTCAACTTTTATACTTCAAACTGCAGAGATTATAGGAAAAGTAATGAATCTTATTAATATTATTGAGCTAGACCTCCTCTTGTATGGAAATAACCAGCCAGCCTTCGATGATGCACCCCTTTGATGCAGTGTTACAGTATTTCATGATCTATGAGGCTAGACGTTCATAACTGGTAACACATTTGGTGGCCCCAATGCTGTCATTCCCAACCACAATACTCCATCACTGCCCACTGGCATCACCATTGCACAAGCTTAGCCACTGCCCAGCTAGACAGGGGCTGTTCTGTACCAGTTATCTTGGCAGCCCTCATGCTGTCTCAGTACATGGTCAGCACACCTGTTGCCTCTGCACCACCACAACACTATCAGTCGATCATTTCAGCTCGCAGCGTATATTTCTACAATAACCAGAATCAGCCAATTCGAACTCTAAATTATTGTACTATTATCTGTAACTTCTTAAATACTTTGGAGTTTTCTATTCCTGTCCACTTTTTTTACTGCATTTTGGAAATTATTTGTTTCCCCTATTAGAACGTTGTATCCGTTAGCAAGAGCCACTGGTCCAAAGAGGCATTTTCAAACATTTAACTACTACTTTTGTAATTTTGAAATAATTAGCCTACTGCTATAGATGGGGGAGTGAGACTGACAGACTGAGTGGGGAACACTTTATGAAATACATTTCACCGCAGAGCTGTGGCTAGACAGGGGCTGGTTCTGTACCAGTTACCGCTTTATATGCCTTGTTCACATTCGTACCATTCTGACAGTGAGGTTGCTGATGGGACACACTTCCAAGAAGCATTGCTAGTGAGGAAAACCTTCTAGAAAACCATCCAGCAACCAATCAGGCTGCTGTTAATGGTCACATTGGGCCATAGAGCATAGCCAGGACCAATTTGGCTCACTATTGGCAACCAGCTTTCAGTCTGATCAGAGGTGCGCTTCTATCCCATTCTCCAGCACTATGACCCTCAGTCTGGCCTTAGAAGTAAAGTTCTGATGTAAACACCAGTCAGTTGTTTCAAAGTACTCTCCATTGTTTTTTTAAACAATAAACTTGATTACCCTGTACTCCTGGATCCACAACCTACAACTGACTTGTCCTTGACAATTTTTGTACAATAGTTTATTCTGTAGTGATAAGCTTAGGTTATTATTTTAATAGGTGCAATTACACTCTTTAATTTATGGGTATGTACTGTTTTATGTAGGCTCAGTTCTTTGGGTGGTTTTCCACACAACCAGTGAATATGTTCATTTTCTGCTTACATCTCATGTACCAGAGAAACACTGTATGACCCATCCATAGCTGACACCTATAGAAATTCAGACCATATTGTGCACCTTTTTTAACGTGTTACTACAAATTTTACTGTTTCTTAGAGATTCATAATATGTATAGTCGAAACACTTTTTAGTATACAGGGTGGTCCATTGATCGCGACCAGGCCAAATATGTCACGAAATAAGCGTCAAACGAAAAAACTACAAAGAACGAAACTTGTCTAGCTTGAAGGGGGAAACCAGGTGGCGCTATGTTTGGCCCGCTAGATGGCACTGCCATAGGTCAAACGGATATCAACTGCGTTTTCTTCAACAGGAACCCCCATTTTTTATTACATATTCGCGTGGTAAATAAAGAAATACGAATGTTTTAGTTGGACCACTTTTTTCGCTTTGTGATGGATGGCGCTGTAATAGTCACAAACATATGGCTCACAATTTTAGACGAACAGTTGGTAACAGGTAGGTTTTTTAAAGTAAAATACAGAACATAGATACGTTTGAACATTTTATTTCGGTTGTTCCAATGTGATACATGTAGCTTTGTGAACTTATCATTTCTGAGAACGCATGCTGTTACAGCGTGATTAGCTGTAAATACCACATTAATGCAATAACTGCTCAAAATGATGTCCGTCAACCTCAATGCATTTGGCAATACGTGTAACGACATTCCTCTGAACAGCGAGTGGTTCACCTTCCATAATGTTTGCACAAGTATTGACAGTGCACTGACGCATGTTGTCACGCGTTGTCGGTGGATCACACTAGCAAATATCCTTCAACTTTCACCACAGAAAGAAATCAGGGGACGTAAGATCCGGTGAATGTGCAGGCCATGGTATGGTGCTTCGACAACCAATCCACCTGTCATGAAATATGTTATTCAATACAGCTTCAACCGCACATGAGCTATGTGCCGGACATCCATCATGTTGGAAGTACATCGCCATTCTGTCATGCAGTGAAACATGTTGTTGTAACATCGGTAGAACATTATGTAGGAAATCAGCATACATTGCACCATTTAGATTGCCATCGATAAAATGGGGGCCAATTATCCTTCCTCCCATAATGCCGCACCATACATTAACACACCAAGGTCGCTGATGTTTTACTTATTGCAGCCATCGTGGATTTTCCGTTGCCTAATAGTGCATATTATGCCACTTTACATTACCGCTGCTGGTGAATGACGCTTCATCACTAAATAGAGCGCGTGCAAAAAATCAGTCATCATACCGCAATTTCTCTTGTGCCCAGTGGCAGAACTGTACATGAGGTTCAAAGTCGTCGCCATGCAATTTCCGGTGCATAGTAATCTGGT